>NW_026782589.1:0-289485 GCF_031769215.1 Ylistrum balloti | reverse complement strand
ATATACTACTGGCTCGGGTATTTTGTTCCTGATGTAGAGTTACATTCATATATACTACTGGCTCGGGTATTTTGTTCCTAATGTAGAGTTACATTCATATATACTACTGGCTCGGGTATTTTGTTCCTGATGTAGAGTTACATTCATATATACTACTGGCTCGGGTATTTTGTTCCTAATGTAGAGTTACATTCATATATACTACTGGCTCGGGTATTTTGTTCCTGATATACTTACATATATACTACTGGCTCGGGTATTTTGTTCCTAATGTAGAGTTACATTCATATATACTACTGGCTCGGGTATGTTGTTCCTGATGTAGAGTTACATTCATATATACTACTGGCTCGGGTATTTTGTTCCTAATGTACTTACATATATACTACTGGCTCGGGTATTTTGTTCCTGATGTAGAGTTACATTCATATATACTACTGGCTCGGGTATTTTGTTCCTAATGTAGAGTTACATTCATATATACTACTGGCTCGGGTATTTTGTTCCTGATGTAGAGTTACATTCATATATACTACTGGCTCGGGTATTTTGTTCCTAATGTAGAGTTACATTCATATATACTACTGGCGCGGGTATTTTGTTCCTAATGTAGAGTTACATTCATATATACTACTGGCGCGGGTATTTTGTTCCTGATGTAGAGTTACATTCATATATACTACTGGCTCGGGTATTTTGTTCCTAATGTACTTACATATATACTACTGGCTCGGGTATTTTGTTCCTGATGTATTACATATATATACTACTGGCTTATTTTGTTCATGTAGAGTTATATATATACTACTGGCTCGGGTATTTTACATTCCTATATGTAGAGTTACATTGTACATATATACTACTGGCTCGGGTATTTTGTTCCTGATGTAGAGTTACATTCATATATACTACTGGCTCGGGTATTTTGTTCCTAAAGTAGAGTTACATTCATATATACTACTGGCTCGGGTAGGGTATTTTGTTCCTTATGTACTTACATATATACTACTGGCTCGGGTATTTTGTTCCTGATGTAGAGTTACATTCATATATACTACTGGCTCGGGTATTTTGTTCCTAATGTAGAGTTACATTCATATATACTACTGGCTATGGTATGTTGTTCCTGATGTACTTACATATATACTACTGGCTCGGGTATTTTGTTCCTAATGTAGAGTTACATTCATATATACTACTGGCTCGGGTATTTTGTTCCTGATGTAGAGTTACATTCATATATACTACTGGCTCGGGTATTTTGTTCCTGTTGTTGAGTTACATTCATATATACTACTGGCTCGGGTATTTTGTTCCTGATGTAGAGTTACATTCATATATACTACTGGCTGGATTGGCTCGGGTATTTTATTCCTAATGTACTTACATATATACTACTGGCTCGGGTATTTTGTTCCTGATGTAGAGTTACATTCATATATACTACTGGCTCGGGTATTTTGTTCCTGATGTAGAGTTACATTCATATATACTACTGGCTCGGGTATTTTGTTCCTAATGTAGAGTTACATATATATACTATATATGTAGAGTTACATTCATATATACTACTGGCTCGGGTATTTTGTTCCTGATGTAGAGTTACATTCATATATACTACTGGCTCGGGTATTTTGTTCCTAATGTAGAGTTACATTCATATATACTACTGGCTCGGGTATTTTGTTCCTAATGTAGAGTTACATTCATATATACTACTGGCTCGGGTATTTTGTTCCTAATGTAGAGTAACATTCATATATTCTACTGGCTCTTGTATTTTATTCCTTAGTTACTTACATATATACTACTGGCTCGGGTATTTTGTTCCTGATGTTTCATATATACTACTGGCTCGGGTATTTTGTTCCTATATATATACTACTACTGGCTCGGGTATTTTGTTCCTGATGTAGAGTTACATACATATATACTACTGGCTCGGGTATTTTGTTCCTGATGTAGAGTTACATTCATATATACTACTGGCTCGGGTATTTTGTTCCTAATGTAGAGTTACATTCATATATACTACTGGCTCGGGTATTTTGTTCCTGATGTAGAGTTACATTCATATATACTACTGGCTCGGGTATTTTGTTCCTAATGTAGAGTTACATTCATATATACTACTGGCTCGGGTATTTTGTTCCTAAAGTAGAGTTACATTCATATATACTACTGGCTCGGGTATTTTGTTCCTGATGTAGAGTTACATTCATATATACTACTGGCTCGGGTATTTTGTTCCTAATGTAGAGTTACATTCATATATACTACTGGCTCGGGTATTTTGTTCCTAATGTAGAGTTACATTCATATATACTACTGGCTCGGGTATTTTGTTCCTGATGTAGAGTTACATTCATATATACTACTGGCTCGGGTATTTTGTTCCTAATGTAGAGTTACATTCATATATACTACTGGCTCGGGTATTTTGTTCCTAATGTATGTATTTTGTTCCTGATATACTACTGTTACATTCATATATACTACTGGCTCGGGTATTTTGTTCCTAATGTAGAATTACATTCATATATACTACTGGCGCGGGTATTTTGTTCCTAATGTAGAGTTACATTCATATATACTACTGGCGCGGGTATTTTGTTCCTAATGTAGAGTTACATTCATATATACTACTGGCTCGGGTATTTTGTTCCTAATGTAGAGTTACATTCATATATACTACTGGCTCGGGTATTTTGTTCCTAATGTAGAGTTACATTCATATATACTACTGGCTCGGGTATTTTGTTCGCGGGTATTTTGTTCCTAATGTAGAGTTACATTTATATATACTACTGGCTCGGGTATTTTGTTCCTAATGTAGAGTTACATTCATATATACTACTGGCTCGGGTATTTTGTTCCTGATGTACTTTCATATATACTACTGGCTCGGGTATTTTGTTCCTGATGTAGAGTTACATTCATATATACTACTGGCTCGGGTATTTTATTCCTAATGTACTTACATATATACTACTGGCTCGGGTATTTTGTTCCTGATGTACTTACATATATACTCCTGGCTCGGGTATTTTGTTCCTAATGTAGAGTTACATTCATATATACTACTGGCTCGGGTATTTTGTTCCTGATGTAGAGTTACATTCATATATACTACTGGCTCGGGTATTTTGTTCCTAATGTAGAGTTACATTCATATATACTACTGGCTCGGGTATTTTGTTCCTGATGTACTTACATATATACTACTGGCTCGGGTATTTTGTTCCTAATGTATACTTACAAATATACTACTCGCTCGGGTATTTTGTTCCTGATGTAGAGTTACATTCATATATACTACTGGCTCGGGTATTTTGTTCCTATATACTACTGATGTAGTAGTTACATTCATATATACTACTGGCTCGGGTATTTTGTTCCTAATGTAGAGTTACATTCATATATACTACTGGCTCGGGTATTTTGTTCCTAATGTAGAGTTACATTCATATATACTACTGGCTCGGGTATTTTATTCCTAATGTACTTACATATATACTACTGGCTCGGGTATTTTGTTCCTGATGTAGAGTTACATTTATATATACTACTGGCTCGGGTATTTTGTTCCTGATGTAGAGTTACATTCATATATACTACTGGCTCGGGTATGTTGTTTACATTCATATATACTACTGGCTCGGGTATGTTGTTCCTAATGTACTTACATATATACTACTGGCTCGCGTATTTTGTTCCTGATGTAGAGTTACATTCATATATACTACTGGCTCGGGTATTTTGTTCCTAATGTAGAGTTACATTTATATATACTACTGGCTCGGGTATTTTGTTCCTAATGTAGAGTTACATTCATATATACTACTGGCTCGGGTATTTTGTTCCTGATGTAGAGTTACATTCATATATACTACTGGCTCGGGTATTTTGTTCCTAATGTAGAGTTACATTCATATATACTACTAATGTAGTTACATATATATACTACTGGCTCGGGTATTTTGTTCCTGATGTAGAGTTACATTCATATATACTACTGGCTCGGGTATGTTGTTCCTGATGTACTTACATATATACTACTGGCTCGGGTATTTTGTTCCTAATGTAGAGTTACATTCATATATACTACTGGCTCGGGTATTTTGTTCCTGATGTAGAGTTACATTCATATATACTACTGGCTCGGGTATTTTGTTCCTGATGTAGAGTTACATTCATATATACTACTGGCTCGGGTATTTTGTTCCTGATGTAGAGTTACATTCATATATACTACTGGCTCGGGTATTTTGTTCCTAATGTAGAGTTACAAATATACTACTGGCTCGGGTATTTTGTTCCTGATGTAGAGTTACATTCATATATACTACTGGCTCGGGTATTTTGTTCCTAATGTAGAGTTACATTCATATATACTACTGGCTCGGGTATTTTGTTCCTGATGTAGAGTTACATTCATATATACTACTGGCTCGGGTATTTTGTTCCTAATGTAGAGTTACATTCATATATACTACTGGCTCGGGTATTTTATTCCTAATGTACTTACATATATAATCCTGGCTCGGGTATTTTGTTCCTAATGTAGAGTTACATATATATACTACTGGCTCGGGTATTTTGTTCCTAATGTAGAGTTACATTCATATATACTACTGGCTCGGGTATTTTGTTCCTGATGTAGAGTTACATTCATATATACTACTGGCTCGGGTATTTTGTTCCTAATGTAGAGTTCATATATACTACTGGCTCGGGTATTGTACTTACATATATACTGGCTCTATTTTGTTCCTGCTTACATTCATATATACTACTGGCTATGGTATGTTGTTCCTGATGTACTTACATATATTCTACTGGCTCGGGTATTTTGTTCCTGATGTAGAGTTACATTCATATATACTACTGGCTCGGGTATTTTGTTCCTAATGTAGAGTTACATTCATATATACTACTGGCTCGGGTATTTTGTTCCTGATGTAGAGTTACATTCATATATACTACTGGCTCGGGTATTTTATTCCTAATGTACTTACATATATACTCCTGGCTCGGGTATTTTGTTCCTAATGTAGAGTTACATTCATATATACTACTGGCTATGGTATGTATTATATACGGGTATTTTGTTCCTAATGTAGAGTTACATATATACATATATACTACTTACATATATATACTACTGGGTATTTTGTTCCTTCATATATACTACTGTATTTTGTTCCTAATGTAGAGTTACATTCATATATACTACTGGCTCGGGTATTTTGTTCCTAATGTACTTACATATAAACTAGAGGCTCGGGTATATTGTTCCTGATGTACAGTTACATTCATAAATACTACTGGCTAGGGTTTGTTGTTCCTAATGTACTTACATATATACTACTGGCTCGGGTATTTTGTTCCTAATGTAGAGTTCCATTTATATATACTACTGGCTCGGGTATTTTGTTCCTAATGTAGAGTTACATTCATATATACTACTGGCTCGGGTATTTTGTTCCTGATGTAGAGTTACATTCATATATACTATGTATACGACAACCTGTACAACAATGTATCTGTACAACAATATATATGTACGACAACCTGTACAACAATATATATGTACGACAACCTGTACAACAATATATATGTATGACAACCTGTACAGCAATATACATGTATGACAACCTGTACAACAATATATATATACGACAACCTGTACATCAATATATATGTATGACAATCTGTACAGCAATATATATGTACGACAACCTATACAACAATATATATGTACGACAACCTGTACAACAATATATATGTATGACAACCTGTACAGCAATATATATGTATGACAACCTGTACAGCAATATACATGTACGACAACCTGTACAACAATATATATATACGACAACCTGTACAACAATATATATGTATGACAACCTGTACAGCAATATACATGTATGACAACCTGTACAACAAGATATATATATACGACAACCTGTACAACAATGTATATGTATGACAACCTGTACAACAATATATATGTACGACAACCTGTACAACAATATATATGTACGACAACCTGTACAACAATATATATGTACGACAACCTGTACAACAATATATATGTACGACAACCTGTACAACAATATATATGTACGACAACCTGTACAACAATATATATGTACGTCAACCTGTACAGCAATATATATGTACGACAACCTGTACAACAATATATATGTACGACAACCTGTACAACAATATATATTTACGACAACCTGTACAGCAATATATATGTACGACAACCTGTACAACAATATATATGTACGACAACCTGTACAACAATATATATGTACGACAACCTGTACAACAATATATATGTACGACAACCTGTACAACAATATATATGTACGACAACCTGTACAACAATGTATATGTACGACAACCTGTACAACAATGTATATGTACAACACCAGATCATTGTTCGCATCATCCATTTCCTCGTGATTTTTATTTTACACGATGAGATCATAAGACAAACACATGTAAATATCTTTTGAATAGTGTCTCTATTTGCATTCTGCAAATACATGTACATACCTCGCTTTTCGCAAATAAATATATTTGTGTATGTGCACGGAATGTCATTCCATTGGCCGTCGTCGTACAAATGGCCGCAATCTTCATTTCCACCTACATCATTAGGTTCGCCTGCTTTCCAATTGGAATAAGATACGCGAGAGTTATCCGCAACCCATCTCCAATGGCCTTCATTAGTGCGGTCATTTGCTCCTATCCAACAATTGCCTTACAACATGCAAATAAATACGTCAGACGGTAGTTCATAAATGACATTAAAAAACAATTCTGATTTTGTTAGAAAACATTTTATTCATAACATACTACATCAGTAAATTGATAGCTTTAGATAAAAGACATAAAAATACAATCTGTAGTCATCTTTCTGAACTAAATTGATATGAGCAATATAGATATATGCCCTGCATAAATCTGTAAAAATATTTAGGACGTTCCTGCCGCTTTTGGTAAAGTTCAAAAATGCATTACCAATGTATTCTGATATAGAGCCGATCGATGTATTGAAATAAACGACAGTTTACCTATAACTAAATATAGTGTAGATATGACAGGTAATGGAGAAACCAGTATGAAATGTTATCACATTATACCTGATGTTTTGAATGACAGCCAATTGTTTTCGGCTGAAGAATCAATAGTTACGAGGTTGCCCTCTTGCTTCTGGCATTCATTCTAAAGGGAAAAATGTAATAATATACACTATTGTTAGAATTTTCTCACATTTAAAAATGATATTAAGATATTCTACAACAGGTTGTTCTTTCACTCGTCTATAAAAGAGTGACATGGGAGTTAAGACGAATGACTATTATATATGTAACTTAAGTGGACAAAACACAATATAAAATACTTATCACAATTTAAGGGCCATTCCGTGATAATTTGACAGGATTTGTTTTGTTAACTACATCAGTGCGTGAGTAGGGATATATCTTGTAGTGATACGTGATAAATGGTACAGCTGGTTATGTTACAGGTGTGGTATAACTATCATATTACCTGTGCAGATACCCAGTTGACGACCTCATTCCTGAACCGATAACAGTGATTTCCGTACAGTGTCCAAAGAACTGGACATGTGACACCTGAAACCATGGTTACACGAGCGGTCATGTATATCCAAAAGTATACAAAAATATATAAAACTTCTATTATATAGTTTCCCTAGTTTCCTGGAACGAAATAAAACAAATAAAACAAAAAACAAAACACAACAAAACAAAAATAAAAAGAATAACAGAAATATAAAAAAATTATGAATGAATAATGTATCGATTTTGTGTCAAACTGGGCATCACAGCATCAGGATTATGATCAACAGTAATCCGGGAAATGAAGACTTAGAAGATTGGATACAATAAGAATTTATAATAAGAGAAAGAAAGAATTGATATGTAAAAGATTCATGCCTAAAAAACAGGGATAAATAAAATTTCGATTGTGAATTATCTTTCTAACCTTTTCACATTATTACGGCACAGATCCACCATGATCTCTCTCTGTCTATTTGTAATTTCATGTAATATTTTTGTACTCACCATTTAAAGTCCTTGGCATATACAGTAGTATAAAGCCCACTACATGTAGAATGAACATTGTGAATTCAATATTCACCTGAAAAAGTACATTTTTGTTGTGAAATAGCATAAGGAATTCCCCATAGAAAAACAAACTCTGATATAGACGTATTCTATTTTATCATGTATCCTCGGTATTAAGATATATCTGGTCTACAAAGTCCACAGAACAACCAATGAACTATAATTCTATGGAAACTTAACTGGTGCCATAAAACAATACCGGCGTTGTTTCTTAATTCCACAGTCTCTGCGATTGCATACGAAGGAACACACGCATCCTAATAACATGACGATTGCTCTCGTATACCGTATGATATTCTACATTGGATCATAACCAATGTATGTTTTTATCTAGGTATGTGATATTCTACATTGGATCATAACCAATGTATGTTTTTATCTAGGTATGTGATATTCTACATTGGATCATAACGAATGTTTGTTTTTATCAAGGTATGTGATATTCTACATTGGATCATAACCAATGTATGTTTTTATCTAGGTATGTGATATTCTACATTGGATCATAACGAATGTTTGTTTTTATCAAGGTATGTGATATTCTACATTGGATCATAACCAATGTATGTTTTATCAAGGTATGTGATATTCTACATTGGATCATAACCAATGTATGTTTTTATCTAGGTATGTTTCATAACGAATGTATGTTTTTATCTAGGTATGTGATATTCTACAATGGATCATAACGAATGTATGTTTTTATCTAGGTATGAGATATTCTACATTGGATCATAACCAATGTATGTTTTTATCTAGGTATGTGATATTCTACATTGGATCATAACGAATGTATGTTTTTATCTAGGTATGAGAAAACAAAATAAAATAAAAAAGGCCACTTTATCTTGATGTTTCTTCTATGATTGCTTTGAATATTAAGATCGATGTCAACGGTTTAGAAATCACTCATTGGTCATGATCAACAAAGCTCATCATTGTGACATGAACGCTTCATATTAAACCGTGTTAGTTTAGTTTAAACATATTTTATTGCAGAAAAACAAAAAAAAAAAAAACAAAAACAAAACAAAAAAAAAAAAAAAAAAACAAACAAACAAGACAAATGGATTGGGCACAAGTTATATCAACATTAAACCGTGTTTCAAACAAGTGTCTCCTTGTGTAGATATTTTAGTTTGCTGTCGCACTTACCATACATATGTAGAAGGAGGAAATATTTCAATAGCCGGATTGTAACATCATACTGTTGATTTGTTTATAAAATCGTATATATATATTCAATATGTGACCTGTTTCTAGTTCAAATTACAAATTACAAATGTACTCCAGGGAGTATATGGTTACCAGTAAGTTTTCTAAATCAAACAGACATCATTCGCTGTGTCGTTCCGCACCCCGAGAAAATATTGACGTAAAGACATTGAGGTTGGCATCTCCCTTATCTGATCTCTTGTAATTACAACATTACTGCTTTTCTTTTGTGTTTCGGAACATTGATCTGTTTCATTTAAATGTTTTCATTTCGATATGTTCGGTATATGAAACCACAGGAAAAATACACATTCCTGTCAAGTGTCCCGACTAGTAATCGAACCCTGAACCTTGGACCGAGTTTACCAACTGAGACAAAGAAGCTCCATCAGCTAAGTAACAGAAACCGTATTGAACACTTTTGTACAGCCATCGCTCCTCTTACAGATATTTTGTCGACAATGAAGATCTAAGATTCATACTTAGCAACACAATGAAATATATCATGCTCTTTAAGATTCCAAGTAATGACTTCTGGCTCATAATATAGATGAACTTCCCAGTAGCGGAGACAACGTATAATTGATAATATGTATAGGTAGCAAGGAAACAGTTAATTTGCATTTTTCCTGAAATTATTGGTCTTGTTTGAGATATACAGGTATAGCAGATTGGTTATGAAAAAAAAAATCATTACATGTATATATATTTATAAACTACATAACAATTACATTAATAGTAGAGAGATGAAATTTGTGTAAATAAAAAAAAAATCCTCTGATTTCTGACATTTGATTGTCATGGTTACCTACTGAAAAAATGCTAAAAATGCAAAAATACTGCTAATTCCAACTTAACACTACAACTTTCTAGAAGAAATTTAATTCTAAACACCTGTCTCAAAATCAACAACACTGTCATGGTAACAAAGTACTTACATCTCAGCAAATTCCAACTCGGAAATCCTTCATAATATGACCACACGTAAACACTATGAAAATTTCACTTCCTGTAAAGCTAGTTTCTGGTGCGTAGATACAGGTTCGAGACTGCTCAAATAGTAATCTCCAACATAAAGCTAAAATATTATTCTGAAAAAAATGAAACCAAACATTGTCCACTTTAATATGACAAGACCAATTTTAGCAAGGAATTATTTTTTCAAATTTAATTAAAACCTTTATAATGGGGTAATCTAGGGGTAATGGGAGAAACTGTGTACTGCTACCTTATGTTTATTGTTTTCATAATTAAGATATGAACTAGAAACGACATCAGTAACAACTGTAAGAGTAAACTAATAATTCTGATAGACGTGATATCACCTTAGTATATTGCTAAGGAAAGATTCTCTGTTCACTTACCGTGTCTCACTACGGGTACTTATATCAAAACGTCGTCTGCTTGCTTTGTGAACGCCACTGTTTCTTCCTGTTCTGACACCCTGAATAGAATACCTCGTTTACAAACGGGATCTAAAGAACATGCGGTTATATGACTCTTTAGTGCAGTGCATTGCTTTGTTAAAGACATAGGGAATGCAGGGATTGTACGACAGTATGTATAATAGATCGCCTATTTTTAGGTTTAACAATTAGCTCTTTGTTACAATAAAATCAGTTCAGTCAGAAGTTTTAACTAAAACTTGTTAGAAAATGATTCCCTAGTCTATGGTATATATGTGCCGCAGTTGATTCGATATTTAAGGACCTGCTTCCATTATTACGATTTTCGTGCAAGAATTCGTCAACTGACGGAAAAAGTCATAACACAATTTTTCAAATGATGCAGGTTGATGAAAAAATTGTAGAAGTTTAATGGTCGCCATAATGATCTCATAGAGAAATATTGTACCTTGTTCTCATTTGAGAACATGACATTACTTACTTACATTGACATGGTGGGTGTCGCCAAGGAAGCAAAAGACGCTTACGTTTCAGGAACAATTGGTTTTATGTTATTTTTTCATGAGTTCCCATGTAGATCTTTTGTTCAAATTTTACCTAATTTAAGTTTTATTCTTATTATCTTGGTCAGTAACCAGGGTGACTGAAGATAGGTTCCTTGACCACTGAAGACAAGAGGAATGAGAGAATAACATATGAACCTCACTCCTCCTGCGTCCTGAGGTCAAGGCAACACTGTCAAGAAGATAACAGACTTCAATGTCGCAAGAGGCATAAGCTCGTATTCAAGAACTAAAGCTAGATTCCATTGCTGTCTATCCGTAGACCAGTCCAAACTCAAACCCATTACCGGCAACAGTTGTCGTTTATCTAGAGAAACAATTGGACACCAAGTCTCGTGTCCTTTGTGCCCTTGTAATGATCGTACACTGGGCGTTTGGGGCGCCTGTGGGGACTCTGTCGGTTTGGTGTGTGGAGCGCGCGCTTGAGTCACGTGAATAAAGAGAGTTTTGACGGTCAGCCATTGTTGCGTTTTTGTGGCAGCGGTGCTGCGCAGAAAGAGAACACCATATTTACACGAACTTTCACAGAAATCTTGTGTATTTACCTTGCAGCATATGACAGATACCGCATTCGTGCGATATCACAGCTGATGACGCTTCGCCTAGCCGATCAGGACAATTCGAGTAGAAATCCTCGGCTTTAGTGGAGTATCAACAGATCGGGTGAGACGGTTCCTTATTATTTCAGAAATAACACGGAAATTTGCATTTAGCATTTTACTTTCGTTTTACATAGAAGTTTCATTGTGAACTATAGTCTGTTTCACATCACTATTTGTTTCTTACTAGTCAGTACAAGGCGTGCTCACCGTTAACAAAATTAGTTATAGGCTGTTTCAGAAAAGTTTTTTACAAACAATTTCATACCCAATTGTATTTTACATGATGACACATAGTGACTTGTGTAAGACTATGTAAATATACCGGAAGTCGGGAACTTCGTTATGTAGTATAGTTGAATTGGAGATGTGTGGAACTCGGGTGATTTAGAGTATGGACCGAGTAATTCCGATGGGAAGTTGTTATTGTGTGAGGGGGAATCATTGGATAAGGTTGTTATTGCATTATTATTACTAACCAATAAAAATGCATTACGGCTGTAATGCGACATAGCAAGGAACCCGGGTTAGTTCGGGGCAGTCGCCAGTTAATACTGATAGAGGCAGGGTGGACACGATGAAGGGCTAGAGCGGGGTAGGGAGAGTCCCCGGGGGCGAGTGTTACAATGTTTTCGCAAATTATTAATATGCATATGTACATCATGGTATAGTAAGCTGTCAATGAGTATTTAGCCAGTATTAAGCCAAAGTTACATAAAGCGGTAGCTAGCCGTGATATCATGCCAGGTGTGTAATACAATTAGGCACGAGGTAATTTCGTGTTCATTTCATCTCGGCAATATGAAGCCAGTGTAAATATAATTGTTGTAGATATTTTGTAATACTAACCCGTAATAGGGTAGTCCAGAATAGTGAAACGTATTTTGTCAATTACAGTCCAGTATGGGGGTCGTGGGGATAGGCAGGCGTGCGGGCTGGGCATGACCCATGGATGTAAACAGAGTACACGTGGTGGCTGGCATAGTATTATGGTACAACGTAATTATTGGTACAACTGTATGATTGGTACAACGTTCTTATGGGTACAACCGTATTATTGGTACAACGTTATTATGGTACAACGTAATTATTGGTACAACTGTATGATTGGTACAACGTAATTATGGGTACAACTGTGTTATTGGTACAAAGTTATTGGTACTTGGTACAACGTTATTGGTACAACGACTAATTGTTACAGCTCAGCATGAGTACAAGTGCGTGATACACGGTTACTGGAACAATGCTAAACCACAACTATCAGTGATGATGGCTGCCGTACATCCCTATAGGCGTGTCGTGGCCTTATGATAAATCTCCTTTCCACCTCCGCGACATATTCTGTTCATGGTGAAAGAGACGATGGAATTCTGTGCGCAGCAAAGACCGCTTATTGTTATTTGCGGACAGACATGTCATACTACTGTGTAGTGAGGAACTGTATGTGCTTCATACTCATAATATACAATGGTGTTGTGCTACTGTTAAGTCTATGACTGTAAAGTGTTTCTATAGGGGAATTATTCCATTCAGGGAATTTATTAGCCACTGTAGGTCAGAGTTAGTCTTGGAGCTCCATAGGTGGGGGTTACTTAGAATCTTAACTGTATACTGTTGTTATTGTTGTTATTTTATTAAATGTTAGAAATTACCACCGTCTTTGAGTTGTGAAATTCTTCAAGGTAATTACTTGGCTGACTCGGTCTACGTGACACATGAGTTTAGCGAATTTAAAATCGTATTTGGATGAGAATCCATTGTGTACACCGCAAACTGAATCAGATCGTGTGGCTGGGTTAATAACTGACAGTAAGGGCAGATATTTGGAGAAATGTCGGTCTGATTTTAATATTCTATTGACTATTTTGTCTGGAGCACAAACTTCTGTTGTTGTTGACAATTTTTGAAGGAATATTCAAAATTGTGTAAAGAACACAAAAAACAAATTGTTGATTATGTATGGACGGCTACATGTGATATTACGAAAAAAACGCTCGGGTATTGTAAATTTACGGTACAAAACTGACGGGAAAGCTACAGAACGCATTATTGAACAGTTTGAAAAATTAGTGACAGCTGTGTGTTCTACTGGTGGAATTGCTAAATTTATTTGCTCGCCAGTATATTCCTGTTCCATTTACAACAAAACAAAAAGTCACAAAAACGCGAACGTTGGACATTTTGCAGAAACAGATCCTGTAGTTATTCAGGAGACGGAAAATTTGAACTCTCACATTAGATGTCTTAACGACAGGCTTGGACGTAATACACTACATTTTGATCTGGACATAGTGAAACAGCGTTCTAGGACCCGGAAATCCATCAACTTTCATTTACTGAAGGACGGCACAGTTCTAGCCAAAAAGTGGTTACGCCGACTGGAACTTGATGTCATCAAGGAGTGCTGGATTGTAGATAGGTTTGCCACCCATCCAAGGCCACAAGAGCAACGCTCCAATCCCAATACAATTCAACAAGTTGGACGGTCCACTAAGCAGGACATTCCTAGACAAAAGCTTCCATTATTTGATGGATCTGATGGTAATGCTTGGGATGGATTTATTCTGCAGTTTAATCGAGCAGCTAACCAAAACAACTGGGAGCCATGTCTCAGAGGAAGTGCTGTTAAATTCTTGTCTATGCTACCACAGGAAGAGCAGGACAATTTCGACACCCTAATAAAGCATATAGACAAGAGATTCAATACAAAACATCCGGCTGGAACAGCCCGATAGCAACTTGGGGATCACCGACAGATATCAGAGAAAAATGAGAAATTTGCGGTGGAAGCCAGGCGCCTAGCAGCTCTAGCTTATCCCAAAGTTGGTTTAGACTTACGAGAGAAACTCACAGCTGAAGCATTCCTTAGGGGATTGAAGGACTCTAGAGTAGCATACCAGGCCCTAAACCAAAAACTGAAGCACTAGATTTCGTTACCCAGATTGAACACAATTACAAGACCACAGTAGGGCGTGACTGTTTTTGTTTACCCGACGCGTAACTTGGGAATCCGAATATGAAGATCCCTGTGTTAACTCCTTGGCGAGAGTAAACATAATTCAAGAAGACATCAAAGCTTTGCGTCAAATAATGTAGACAGTGGTCAAACCGAAACTTGCAGCTTCTTCTGCCGGAAGAGAAGGCTGTTATAGATGTGGCGACAAATCACACTTTCCCGCTAAATGCCCCAGAAGGTCACCCAGTCCTCAAAGGCAAAGATCTGTATCTCCCTCGTCTTGCTACACTTGCGGGGATAGCTCTCATCTCTATAAAGATTGTTCTTTTGCCAAAAATACAGAAGGTCCTGTGAAGGGGAATGCCGCGTTGAACAACAATCCGGTATTCGGTATTGGAAAGCCAGGAAAGGGGAAAAGTATTGTCCCACTGAAGATGAATGGTTATCTAACCAAAGGGATCGTGGACACCGGAGCAGATGTCGCTGTGATATCTGATGACTTTGCGAAAAGGATCGGTTTGCAATATGACGCGGCTTGCGATATTCCAGTAAAAGTCGAATTTGGTAAAGCAGCGGTGAGCTGGTCAATATGTATTGCTCCAATCCGAGATGATGTTCTGCTGGAAATGGACCTGCTGGAAAACCTGGATGGTGTTGTGATGGCACGACAGGGTGATATTCTTGTCCGAGGGACACTGGTCCCTGGACAAATCAAACCAGATGCCCCATGTCACGTATCCAGGGTCTACATTGATGTAACCATCACCCTTCCACCAAGAAGTGAAACAGTAATTGCGGCAAGAGTTGATAAGCCCAGTGAAGACCTGATAGGTGTTCTTGATCCGGCATCACTTGATAATGGAGCACAGACAGGTTCGGTCCTGGTGGTTATGAACCATAAAATTCCAGTACGAATTCTTAATCCTACAGATCACGGCATCGCTGTGAAGGAGGAGACTCACCTTGGCAAGTTGGTCGAGGTGGATGAATCTGTTTGTTCTGAACCTGTGGCGGAAACAAGTTATAGTCAGGACACATTAACGTCTAACAACAAACCAGACGTTGCTTCGGAAAATCCGTCACATTTGCGAGGTATGCTTAGTGAGGCCACTGCAAATCTCAACACTGAACAGGCCGAAAAACTTCAATTTAGTGACTACCTTCCAGGATGTGTTTGCTCGCAACGATGATGAGTTGGGATGTTTTACACACATTAAGCATAGGATTCCGACCACCACGTCAAGGGTGATCAAAGAACCATTAAGAAGAACGCCACTTGCGTTCAAAGATGAAGAAAAGAACATCTAGAAAAATTGTTGTGGAGTGGAACAACCATCGAGTCAAAATCATATTATGCTTCACCTGTAGTTCTGGTTAGAAAGAAAGATGGCGGAGTCAGGTAAGGAAAATTAACGAAATCAAAGACTCCTTTCCTATATCAAATGTAGAGGATTTTCTGGATACTCTGGATGATGTGACGATATTGTCAACCCTAGATCTCCAGAGCGGGTACCATCAAACCTTCATAACCAGATTTGGGCTTTAATACCATTAATGCCATTCGGTCTGTCAGGAGCACCAGGAACATTTCAACGAGTCATGGAATTTGTCTTGAAAGGATTGCAGTGGGACATGGTTTTGATTTATCTTGATGACGTCATTATCGCCAGTCATGGATTTGAAGAGCATCTGAGCCATATCGAACAGGTCCTGTCCAGATTTCAGTCATCCAACCTGAAATAAAAATCACAAAAATGCCACCTTCTCCAAGACAGGGTTCTATTTCTGTGACATATTGTGAGCGAGAATGGAGTTGAACCGAATCCTGCCCTTACCTCGTCGATTCAAGAGTGGAAGACTCCTTCAAGCTGTAAGGATGTACAGACATTCTTGGGGTTAACAAACTACTATCGACGATTCATTTCTCGGTATGCCGACATCTCTTGTAAAGAAGGATGTTGCGTTTGTTTGGGACCAAACCCACCAGGAAGTTTTTAAAACACTAAAGAAGTGTCTTCTCCAGTCCTGGCATATCCTCTGGCAAATGAGACTTTCATATTGGATACGGATGCTTCCAACTTCGCTATAGGAGCGGTGCTGTCTCAGCTTCAAGGGGGAGAAGAACGCGTAATTGCGTATGGTAGCAAGCGGTTGGGTCCAATACAAATACGATACTGTGTAACCAGACATGAACTTCTGGCGATTGTCACGTTTTCCAAGAAATTTAATCCTTATCTCCTTGGCAATGAGTTTATACTGCGCACTGACCACGGTTGCTTAACCTGGCTGTTTCGGTTCAAATCTCCCCAAGGACAGCGTGGTTGGAACATCTCAGCCAGTTTAACATGGTACTTCAGCACCGTGCAGGATCCCTTCATGGTAACGCAGACGCCTTGTCCCGCCAGTCAGAATCGGAAACATGCGGCTGTTACAAAGCAAGAACAGATCTAAACAAGCTTCCATGTGGTGGCTGCAAATACTGCGCGATGGTACACGAACAGTGGGCAAGGTTTGAAGCAGATGTAGATGATGTGCTTCCGCTGGCTAAAGATAACAAAGGGAGTATTTGCGTTGTATCTGCTAAACCGCAGCATGACCAAGGAAACAGCTGGCTGGTTGGATATAGCAACCAAGAACTCTGTCAAATGCAAATGATCCGATCCTACGAGCGTTGCACCAATTGTCATCAACGAAACCTCTGGAAAATAGACAAGATGTTTTTCAAGAGGCCCCAGCTCTGCGACAGTACTGGCTATTATGGGAACAGGTGCACAGGGAAGATGGGTTGCTGCATTATGTATGGAAAGTGCCAGAGATTGGGAAGAACAAGAAACTCCTTCTTGTTGCAGATGAGCTTAGAAAGACTGTATTAGATTTGTGTCATGACTCTGTTCTCGCGGGACATCATGGAATGAAGCGGACCTTGGCCACAGCAAAAGAAAGCTTTTACTGGGTAAACATGAAGGATGATGTCGAGAAGTATGTTGCTTGTTGTACTAAATGTTCCACCAGCAAGAAAAGCGCTCGTCCAAAGAGAGCTGGAATGCAGATATACCACGCTGGGGCACCACTGGATAGAATCCAGTTGGATATACTAGGACCTTTTCCAAGATCCAACAGAGGAAACAAGTATATCCTGGTCCTCATCGATCAGTTCAGCAAGTGAACAGAAGCTTATCCTCTGGCAGATCAAACAGCGGAATCTGTAGCTGAAGCCGTAGTCTCGGAGTTTATTTCTCGTTTCGGCACCCCTCTGGAGTTGCACACTGACCAAGGTAGGAACTTTGAGAGTGGATTGATGCAAAGGCTAGGTCAGTTGCTCGGATGGGCCAAAACGCGTACAGCGCCATACCACCCGTCCTCGAACGGCCTCGTAGAACAATTTAACAGAACTCTACTACAAATGGTCCGGTATTTTGTGAAATCTAACCAGTCCAACTTGGATGAGCACCTACCTTTGTTGACAGGAGCATAAAGAGCGACTCCACATACCAGTACAGGACTGACGCCGAATCGGCTGATGTTTGGCCGAGAAATCCGGCTACCACAAGACATCATATTTGGCCAGACTAAAGAGGAACCACCAGAGCTTGAGGATTATGTGCAGAAGCTTGAGAACTCTTTGCAAACTTGCAATCAAACGGCACGTAGAGCTCTTAACGACGAGGCGCGAGTGCAAAAGAAAAATCACGATCTGCGGAAGAACGAAACAGCTTATTCCCCTGGAGATGTTGTTTATCTTCTCAATGATTTCCGAACCGTAGGAAAGAGTCCGAAATTGCAACCTCAATGGTTAGGCCCGTCTCTCATTGTCAAACGCCATGGGATTGTGCTATACGAGCTATACGAAAAGCTCCAACATTGTACACCATGACAGATTGAAGGCCTGCAAGTTGTCCTCAGTTCCACCTTGGATCTCCAAAAAACGCAGGACATTGCCAATACTAGACCAGGAAGAACTGAATCCTGTAACTGAAGACGACGAGCTGATGGGACAACGAGGACACAGAGTCCCGTTGACACAATCCCGTGGCTGACGATAGAAGCCCGGATACGCCGTCAGATGATCCCGTGGATGATGTTGTGGAACTGGCGAGGGCACAGCGCCCAGCCAGAGCCACATCACGCTTCGGAAGGCCTTTAAGGACACCAAAGCGATTTCAGAACTTCAAGTAAAAAGAAGGAGTAGTGAAATGATCGTGGACTGGGCGTTAGGGGCGCCTGTGGGGACTGTGTCGGTTTGGTGTGTGGAGCGCGCGCTTGCGTCACGTGAATAAAGAGAGTTTTGACGGTCAGCCATTGTTGCGTTTTGTCAACGTTACCGTGGTGCCAAAACGGCTCCACATCGTCTTGCCGACAAACTATTGTCAGCGTGAGGCATCACACCATTCCAGTTATCCTTTGTCAAGAGATACAACTGACTATCCGAGTGAATTATCTTTGAGACTGGGTGAATGTTCTTTCGGATTCTTGTCCTTCTCACCTTTCACTTTGTCACCACCTCTAAAGCGACGTTTGTTCTTGGAAGCAACTTTAGGCTTATTCCTCGGAGGAGCAGGACCCCAAGATGAACTGCTATGTTAGGACGAGATATTTTACAGAAGAAGCTACCGAATCTTCTGTGAAATCCTTGTGAAGAAGAGGGTGTATCCCCAGAAATGGTATTCCATCGTAAAAGGCGTTGTCAGCAGTCGAGAAAGGTAGGGAACTTCTACAAGACGTTGCTGCATTGTTCGTACGGGCTTCAATAATTGTGTTTCTCTCAAAAATATTTTTGCTTCCCATTCTTCCTTTCACTTTTCTGCTTTTTACCGATTTACTTGAGTTTTTCTTCCTCGTCATCTGAAATATTTTAACCACATGCCTTAATGATATCTTACTATACATTTACGTTTTCTTATTTGTAATATATTTTAAAAGTATTCATCGATCATCAGATTGTTTTTATACGAACGCGACCTGAGTAACAGGTAAATAGTTACGTTCTTGCGTAAGAATAATTTGTTATGATATCCAATCCTAGCTATGTCAATATCTAAATATACCGACGACATTGATAACTTACAGTTAATAGTTGTTGATGAGGTCGATACAAGGACTTACAAATAGATTTTCCCATGAAACAAAAATCAAAACTTCGAGAGAAGTTTCATAGAAAATTGTATTAAATGTAAACAAATTATAAAGTTGTATTCTGACAGATTTCAAAATTAAAATATCGAATACAAAGTCGAATAATATAGTCATTTTGTTGTGTAATTTTCAATTAATAATGTATTATCATCGTCAATATCATCACGCCACAACTGATGTCTGACTGGCGTAACCAATGAAAGATTTCCAGGGTATATTCACTGCATGAAAAATGACATTTAATTAATGAGTAAAACCCAATTTTCCCCCAAGTAAATGTGAGATATCTTAAGTATACCTAACTTTTAAACTCAAGTAAATGGAATTTAACTGAAATTTACTTTTTTTCTTAATTTCATAAATTTAATAAAATTTAATTTTAGAAGTAAATTCCAGTGAATGTCAAGTCTAAATAACCGAGTAAATCTTGTGTATATTTCAAATATTTATCAAATAAATTTTAGTATATTCTTTGTTAAATTCCAAATTTAATTTAGTTTACTTCTGATGTAAACTTGAAATATCAAAAATTAATTGATCAGTATATTTGAGTAAATGTCAAATTTAATTCAATCAGTAAATCTGAGTATATTTCAGGTAAAATAAAACCTTCAAGAATTAAATTTGAATAAATCTCAAATTTACTTCAAATAAATTTCAATAATATTTTGTTTATTTCCAGATTTATTTCAGTTTATATCCGAATACCTGTCCAATCTCGGATAAGAATCCAGATCCATAATGTTTCTGTCTGGACACAGAAATGAATCGTCGTTGCAATCGATCCTGTTCAGATACACAAAAGAAAAGTATGTCCATCTCACTCTCCGAGATCGCGGCCGGTAAAAATGTTGAAAAACCTGTGGCTGTAACACGTTCTATTTGCAATGTCCCAACCGAATGTCGCCATGTTGTACCGATGCCCTCAGAAAATACACAACGTAACCTCACTGTATCTAACCGTACAGTCGCGTACATCGAAAGTGTGACAACTGTAAGGCGGCATCAGTTCGTCGCAATGGCGTCCACCGGGGAAATTTCGGGAGAAAAAGGTAAGCTCTCTCTTATATCAAAGCTCAGTTTAGCATGTAAAGCTTAGAGTACATTCGTATATTTATACCAGTTAGTATGGCCAAGTGAAGAATTTTATTTCTGTTTCATGTTGTAATAACTTAACAAAAATATTGCCAAAACCATTGCTTTTACTAGAAAAATCGAGCTTACTTAAAATTCAAACGTTTCTTCCTATACATCTTAAACCAACATTAATCATTTGAACAACGTCCGATGTAGGATGAACATTCCTGCATTGGCAGACTGAAGCATTTTCTTCAGGAAGTTGTAAATATTTAGTTTGAGCACTTTTTCTCACGCATGTCAGACGTGAACGACTGTATCGTTCGTTGCTGAATCACTGTACCGTCATTGTTGATAAATGTAGAAACGACTGTACCGTTCGTGTGTAGTACGAGCAATTGGAATGTATACCATTTTATGTTGATAGGGCCTATTGAAAATATCGCAAACCACAATAAGTAACATCATGATAGGAAACGGTTATTGTATTGACGAATTCAAACTATTTGTTTTTTTTTTTTTTTCATTTCAGAAAAATTCAAGTGCACATACTGCGTCTTCTCCAGCTGTGGTTTTTCTGAAATTATAGATCACTATGTGATACGACACCCTTCAAACGAACTAAAAATCAAAAAGCTAACTTTTCTGAGGCAAACAAAGCAAGGGCGTGGCAATCCGAAAATTTCAAAGTAATACCGGAAGATATTCGACGCCAAGACTCATTCATCTATGTTGAAGACAACGATAGAGACACGATAAAAATTTCTAAGCTCAGCATACCAAGTCCGTTGTTCAGTCCCGTTCGTAAGAAGGTAAAGCTTGCAACATCGATACCACTGAAGAAATCTTTGTTCCAAAATGTTTGTAGTGACAATGAAGAACCCCAAAGTTTAGTTGTAAATATTGATGATGACTCTGGTAACAAAAAATCCCATATTGACCATGAAAAAGAACAGGCAGATGACATTGATATATCTATTGGAATGATTAATCCCTCTATCAGTGATACTGAAAAGGACAAAGAAGATACTGAAAAGGACAAAGAAGAAAATGAAGACGGAAATAACACAGAAGAACTCAAAGCACTTTGTAATCTCCTCCCGAAAGTATTAGAGAATCTTAAAAAAGAAGATCAAATGGAAACGTATATAAAATTTAACAGACTGGTTGCAGAGGATTCATTTCCACTTCAAAACATTGCCTACTCACTGTTTCTAGACGTAGTCAATTGGTTTTCAGTCGAAACTACATCACGGATGCGCTATTCCGACGACGTTAAGAAATTCTGGAGAGTAGGTTTGAAACTTATAAACAATATGAACTATTCCATTGCGATGGATTGTGCAAATCAGCAAATGACGATACAGACCATAAAAATATTTTTGCGACGAACGATACAGAATGTTGTTGTGTAGTGCATCTGTTTCATCCTTAATAACTTCGTTATAAGGTCAAACAAATCAGAGTTCTATATATACTAAACAAAAAAAGAAAGGTAACACTACTTTATTCTGTGATTAATTAATTAATCCCTTCATAAATCCTTACCAATCATGTACGAATAAAGTAATTGATAAATTCTGATAAAACTGCAGTCATGGTTCATTATAAAACTTTGCGTTCAGTTGATTTTATTCGACTGTAAAGGACGTTGGGGTCAATTTCAAAGGTAACACCATTAGTTACGGGTATTGCCACCGTTTGCGAAGTAAACAGCATTGCAGCGTCGTCGCATGGAACTCGAAAAACGGCGGATAATTCGAGGAGAGATGTTGTTCCATTCAGCGATCAAGGCTTGGGCCAGCTCCTGCAAGTTTGACGGCTGATTTTGACATTCTCTCACGCGTCGCCCAAGAAAGTCCCAGACATGCTCAATCGGTGACAAATCAGGTGATTTAGATGGCCAATCTAACACCTGTACGTTATTCTGCTGCAAGAAAGTTCTGCTGACGTGACTGGTGTGCGCTGGTGCGTTATCCTGTTGAAAAATGGCGCCAACGCCATGGCGTCTTAAGAATGGCAGAACCACTGGTCTTAAAATTTCGTCCCGATATCGAATGCCGGTTAAATTGCTATTTAACACAACAAGCCTGGTACGAGTCCCCCCACAAATACCACCCCAAACCATTACACTTCCGACGCCAAAGCGGTCCCGTTCTGCGACGCATCAGTTCGCAAAACGCTCCCCTCGTCGCCTCCACACTCTGCGCCTTCCGTCACCGTGTTGCAGACAAAACCTGGACTCATCTGAAAACAGAACATTGTTCCATTGTCGTAAGGCCCAACGACGGTGAACACGGGTCTAGTTTCGCCGATTATTACGGTGACGTCGCGTCGCAACAAATTGGGTCCAGTGTTGGGACGCCGCGCTTTCAATTAGTAGGCCCTCAACCTGTTGCGGACTGTTTGGGGCGACACACGACGCCCAAACAATGTCCTTGTAGTCTCTACTGCGGTAACGAATCGATTGCGCAAGTGTATCAATCGTATACGACTGTCATCCCTGGCGGTCGTTTTACGGGGTCGGCCGCTTCGGGGACAAACGGATGTTGACCCAGTTTGGTTTAAACGACTTACCAACTGGCAAACTGTCTTAACACTGCAACCAAAATGCCGTGCAACTCGACGGCGAGACTCCCCAGCCTGGATCATGCCTACAGCCCCTTCTCTCTGTACTTGTGACAGGCGGGGCATAATGATAAAGTTGATAGATAGCAAGATTCGGTGATTTCTAAATCCTAAGGATCTAAGGAACAGTTGTCAGTTTGAATGTTTAGGAAATTCAAGCGAAGATACAAGTTATTCGCAGAAAACCTCGTGCAGCTCTTCGGTAATACAGACTTTCACGCTTGAATGATTTTGGTAACTGTCGTGTCTTGACCCAAAACGGTTTTTCACAGAACATATCACACATCATGGCGGTACAAACTACTTTTTTAATGATTGCGCTGGGCGGGACTATTTTCAGGAGCCGGACAAGGAAATTCCGGATTCACATGCATGATATAGTAAAATACATCACATCTCTCCCTTACCAATTTTGAAGTGATTTAACCATGTCCATCAAAATCAGTTCTTGCAAAATAAACTAATTAAATTCACCGATATTTTTAGTTTAGATATATGCCAAATTATGGTACAGGTACTTTTGAATTGAAAACTGCGTTTTGTATGAACTTTAACATAATAACAAAACTAGTGTAACATATATAATTCACTAACAGTAGTAGCACCTTGAATACTTAAAAGTTGACTGACAAAGCATCTGCCTGATACTTAATTACAAATAAAACAACTAAGGAACCTAAGTGGTTCCTGTGATACACACGGAGATTATTGTGCCCCTTGCCACGGTGTGCTCACCATTATAACTCAAGATGTCTTAAAAGTCTGCTACTGAACACAGAACCTTAGATCCTAACAAAATCTTGAAGTCTCTTTGGAGGAACGATGTTGCGACGCGGATAACGACGCTCAGGTGATGACACCTTTCCTGACTCAGTGACTTTTGGAGATGATGCACAGACTTCAGTCGATGACTCTTGATGTATAGTCGACGGTACTGAAGACGCATGGCTGCCGACGACTCCTGACGCGTCACTTACAGGTTTTTCCATGACAATTATTGAAGGTTTCGGCTGAATGTCACCCTTCATTGGTAAGTTAACTTCCAATGTATTCTCGTCTACTTCGGTGGAACGAATCTGGTCCAAGTGTCTGCGCCAGAGAACACCAGGAGCAATTTCAACACGATAAGAAACGGGTCCAGTCTTTTCCGCGATTTCACCATACACCCATTTTTGTGTCTCTATAATCACGGACAGCTACCTTTTCTCCCATGGAGAATGACCTGCAGAGAACTCGTCGTTTCGACTCTTGTTTCCATTGTTGTTCATTAACGCGTCGTTGGACATCAGGTTTGATCAAATCCAGCCGTGACGGTAAGTTGCGTCCCATGAAGAGTTTTGCCGGGCTCTCATTTGTAGTCATATGTTTGCTGTTCCTATATGCCAATAGGAAGTTAGCCAAGCGTTTCTGGATCGACCCAGAGTCTTTCTTACTTGCTTTCATTGCGCTTTTGAAAGATTGGACAAAGCGCTCCGCCAGACCGTTCGTACTCGGATGGTACGGGGCGGATGTTGTGTGTTTAATCCCGTTAGACTTCATAAAATTGGCAAAATGTTCAGATTTGAACTGTGGGCCGTTATCACTCACAACCTGAGCTGGAACTCCATTCCTGCAGAATATTTCTCTCAGAACCTCTACAGTTCGCTCTGCTGTTGTCGAAGTCATAGCAACCACTTCCGGCCACTTTGAATGAGCATCTACAGCTACGAAAAACATCCTGTCGAGAAATGGTCCCGCAAAGTCGATGTGAATGCGTTGCCACGGAATGAATGGTCATTCCCAAGGATGGATAGGTGCGGCTGGCGGTGAATTCTTAATGTCTTGGCATCCTACACAAGACTTACAAACATGCTCGATGTCAGCATCGATGCCAGGCCACCAAACGTAGCTTCTGGCGAGGCTCTTCATCTTAACCACGCCCAAATGTCCTTCATGTAGTTCGTCTAACACTCTCCTTTTAGGCGACTCGGGGATAATAACATGTATTCCCCAGAACAAACAATGCTGATGAATGCTTATTTCAGTACGTTTATTGTAGAAAACACCGAGGCATTTGTCTTCACCCTCGGTCTACCCTTGTTGTACGGTGGTGTACACCCTTGATAAGGTTTGGTCCTTCAACGTTGCATGTGCGATTTCCTTACTGGTCACAGGGAGAGTGTTCATGTAAGACACCATAAAGGCATCAACAGTATCTTCTTCCAGTACTGGCCTTATGTCTAGGGGTAGACGCGATAATCCATCGGCGTTTGCATGTTTTGCTGTACTTTTGTACTTGATGTCGTATTGGAAGCCTGCTAAATACAGTGCGTAACGCTGGAGTCTTGCCGCGGTTATCACTGGAATACCTTTCTCTGTGTGAAAGATCGATGTCAGGGGCTGATGATCCTTCAGTAAAATAAATGGCGCCCATATAAATATTGGTAAAATTTCTTCACACCCCAGACAATTGCAAGGGCTTCCTTGTCAATCTGCGCATAGTTGCATTCAGATTTTGAGAGCGAGCGTGACGCGAAGCTATCGGCCTCTCGGATCCGTCTTCCATAACATGCGATAATACCGCGCCTATGCCGTATGGAGATGCGTCTGTTGCCAATTGCACTTTCTTGTCTGGATCAAAATGAGTCAGTACTTGTTCCGATGCCACAGCTTCCTTTACGCGCTGAAATGCAGTATCGCACTCTGCCGACCACTCCCACTTCCGGTTTGCCTCCAGAAGCTGGTTCAATGGGTTTACCATTGATGACAAGTTTTTAATGAACTTAGCATAGTAATTCACTAGTCCCAGAAATGATCTGAGTTGGTTGACGTTTTCTGGGCGCGGAGCATTAACAACAGCTTCCACCTTGCTTGGCATCTTGTGTAGTCCATCTTTGTAAATGGTGTGCCCACAAAATTCGATCGAGTCTTTGAAAATCTCACACTTTACCTTGTTAACGCGCAAGCCGAAACGGTCTAAACGCTCAAGTGCTGTTTCTAGATTTGCCAAATGATCTTTATCGGTCGTGCCCGTAACGATCATATCATCCAGGATACACTGCACGCGTGGAATGCCTTGAAGAACTTGGTCAATGGATCTCTGCCAAATAGCTGGCGCCGACGCAATTCCAAATACCAACCGATTGTACTGAAATAACCCACGATGTGTGTTGATTGTCAGGTAATGTCGGTCCTCTTCGCGTACAGCCGTTTGCAGATAAGCATTCCTGAGATCAATCTTCGTGAAATGTTGGCCTCCAGCAAGTGTCGCGAAAATGTCGTCAATCTTGGGCAGTGGGTACTGGTCTACATTCATTCGTTACAATTCTGGCGTTACCTATACATACTGATGTTTACATGTGTAGTTTTCTCTCTCAGAAAATCGATACGATTTTTTTCTCGTAACACTTCAAAAGCTCCTCGATGAAATTTAACGATTATTCTACAAACCACTGGATGCACCCAGTATAGGGGTTTAGTAGGAGGTTACATAATATATGGAGTGTCACGTGCACCTAGTTCGGAGTAGGAGGATACATGGAGTGACACCCAGTAGTTTAGTTTAAACATATCTTATTCAACAAAGTTGTAAATGGATTGGGCACAAGTTATTTCAACTTATAAAACACCTTCTCCAAAATACAAACAAATAAATACATTGTATATAATACGTATTTCAAATCAACAACAAATGACTATTTCTAGAAATAGGGTGGGGAAGTGAGGGAGAGGGAGAGAGAGAAGGAAAGGGATGGGGAAGTAAGGGAGAGGGAGAGAGAGAAGGAAAGGGATGGGGAAGTAAGGGAGAGGGAGAGAGAGAAGGAAAAGGATGGGGAAGTAAGGGAGAGGGAGAGAGAGAAGGAAAGGGATGGGGAAGAAAGGGAGAGAGAGAAGGAAAGGGAGGGGGAAGTAAGGGAGAGGGAGAAGGAAAGGGATGGGGAAAGGGAGAGGGAGAGAGAGAGAGAAGGAAAGGGATGGGGAAGTGAGGGAGAGAGAGAGAAGGAAAGGGATGGGGAAGTAAGGGAGAGGGAGAGAGAGGAAAGGGAAAGGGAGAGGAGAGAGAGAAAGGGATGGGGAAGTAAGGGAGAGGAGAGGGAGAGAGAGAGAGGAGAAGGGATGGGGAAGTAAGGGAGAGAGAGAGAGAGAGAAAGGGATGGGGAAGAGAGAGAGAGAGAGAGAGAAGAAGAGAGAAGAGAGAGAGAGAGAGAGAGAAGGAAAGGGATGGGAAGTAAGGGAGAGGAGAGAGAGAGAGAGAAAGGGATGGGGAAGTAAGGGAGAGGGAGAGAGAGAGAAGGAAAGGGATGGGGAAGTAGGGAGAGGGAGAGAGGGAGAGGAAGGAAAGGGAGAAGAGAGAGGGAGAGAGAGAGAAAGAAAGGGATGGGGAAGTAAGGGAGAGAGAGAAGGAAAGGGATGGGGAAGTAAGGGAGAGGAAGGGAGAGAAGGAAAGGGATGGGGAAGTAAGGGAGAGGGAGAGAGAGAGAAGGAAAGGGATGGGGAAGTAAGGGAGAGGGAGAGAGAGAGAAGGAAAGGGATGGGGAAGTAAGGGAGAGGGAGGGAGAGAGAAGGAAAGGGATGGGGAAGTAAGGGAGAGGAGAGAGAGAGAGAAAGGGATGGGGAAGGGAGAGAGAGAGAGAGAGAAGGGATGGGGAAGAGAGAGAGAGAGGGAAGAGAGGAGAGGGAGAGAGAGAGAGAAAGTGAGGAGAGAGAGAGGAAGAGGGAGAGAGAGAGAAGAAGGGAGAGGGAGAGAGAGAGAGAGGAAAGGGATGGGGAAGTAAGGAGAGAGAGAGAGAGAGAGAGAGAGAAAGGGATGGGGAAGTAAGGGAGAGAGAGAGAGAGAGAGAAGAGAGAAGGGATGGGGAGAGAGAGAGGGAGAAGTAAGGGAGAGAGAGAGAGAGAAGGAAAGGGATGGGGAAGTAAGGGAGAGGGAGAGAGAGAGAAGGAAAGGGATGGAGAAGTACGGGAGAGGGAGAGAGAGAGAAAGAAAGGGATGGGGAAGTAAGGGAAAGGGAGAAGGAAAGGGATGGGGAAGTAAGGGAGAGGGAGAGAGAAGGGAGAGAGAGAAGGGATGGAAGAGGAGAGAGAGGAAAGGGATGGGGAAGGGAGAGGAGAGAGAGAGAGAGAGAAGAGAGAAGGAAAGGGATGGGGAAGTATGAGAGAGGGAGAAGAAAGGGAGAGGGAAGTAAGGAGAAAGGGAGAGAGAGAAGGAAAGAGAGAAGATGGGGAAGTAAGGGAGAGAGAGAGAGGAGAGAGAGAGAAGGAAAGGAGAAGATGGGGAAGTAAGGGAGAGAGAGAGAGAGGAGGGAGAGAGAGAGAGAAGGAAAGGGATGGGGAAGTAAGGGAGAGGGAGAAGGAAAGGGATGGGGAAGTAAGGGAGAGGGAGAGAGAGAAGGAAAGGGATGGGGAAGTAAGGGAGAGGGAGAGAGAGAAGGAAAGGGATGGGGAAGTAAGGGAGAGGGAGAGAGAGAAGGAAAGGGATGGGGAAGTAAGGGAGAAGGAGAGAGAGAAAGAAAGGGATGGTGAAGTAAGGGAGAGGGGGGAAGTAAGGGAGAGGGAGAGAGAGAAGGAAAGGGATGGGGAAGTACGGGAGAGGGAGAGAGAGAAGGAAAGGGATGGGGAAGTAAGAGAGAGAGAGAAGGAAAGGGATGGGGAGAGGAAAGGGAAGGGAGAGGGAGAGAAGGAAAGGAGAGAGAAGGAGAGAGGGATGGGGAAGTAAGGGAGAGGGAGGAGAGAGGAAAAGGAAGGAAAGGAGAGAGAGGAAAGGGATGAAGTAAGAGGAGAGAGAAGAAAGGGAGAGAGAGAGGAAGAGAGGATGGGATGGGGAAGTAAGGGAGAGGGAGGGAGAGAGAAGGAAAGGGATGTGGAAGTAAGGGAGAGGGAGGGAGAGAAGGAAAGGGATGGGGAAGAAAGGGAGAGAGAGAGAGAAGAAAAGGGATAGGGAAGAAGAGAGAGAGCGGAAGAGAGAGATAAATCAGTTACATCGGATTTAAATATTGAAAATGACATGAAAAGTTATACTCAAAACCTGCAACTAGACTTTAAAAAATGCTGAACACATAAGAAAAGTTCACAATTTGTATCATGCGACAATTCTTGGTTACGAAATAAAAGCAAATCTAAATCACGAGGAACCTGCAAATCTAAGTCGTTCAGATTCTGAAAGAGAATATTTCTTTGATTACTAGGTTTAAGTGAACTTTTCAAAATACTTAAAGAAACCGATGATCTTACAGAGTTTTCAAGAGAATTTCAAGACAGGAGTAATAAGTGCATTTGCCATTTTGTTAATAAACACAGGGTTTTGAATTGAAGCTAAGAAGTTTTCTGTTACTGCGAGAAGGGCCGTATTTTCAAGTGAGTTTTCCATAAGCTTTTCAAAATGGGTCTCTGAGTCCATAGTAACCTAGTCTACGCCGACATGGCTGACTGGATATTCTTCATATTTTCGCATGATCTGACCACAACGGCGGCTCCTTACAAACTGACGCAAGTGACCAAACAAAGACAAACGACTAACCGTCAAACCCAAACGAGACAACATTGACCATTACCATATACATGTATGGCACATTACGAAACGACTGTACACCACATTTACATAATACACACGACGTAAGACGTACGTATACAGACAAACAAATGGACGTTTACATGTCCACGCGCAAAATAACACGTACCAATTGACGCAACAGTTCTTAAATAATTAACATATTTTATTAAAATCAATAATTAACTAACTTTATTAAAATGACTTATTTTACACATTGTTACATTCTCCCCTTGCTTGAAATATGACGTCCTCGTGTTCAGTATCAAATACATAACTACAATAATCCCTATACTATAATTGTGTATGACTTTATCGGTTTTTAGATCGTTACACTTCGCATTTTCATTGTGATATACACACTGGTAATATCTGTGTATGGGAATTGAAATCACAGCCTTGTCTGTTCCTGTTTGTACCGTTCTGGGTTGAGCTGTAATTATAGTACCTATTTTTCGAGTATCGACTTCCGGTATAAAGGAAATGATGTGGAATCTGGTAAGATGCGTTTATGATGAAAGATGTACATGACATTTTGTCTCTTTATTGTCGCTTGCATCAGCACGGATGATCATAATTTAAATCTTAAACAGTGTGTAATGTCAGCTATCCGGTTTGCTATGAAATGAGTTTTGCTTCCTGCTTAATTTCACTACTCGACCAATCAGCTGTCGGTGCTCGAACACAAAACATATATTTTTTCTGCTTTAATCGGAATACCGGTCATTTGTTTAGAAGGGGGCATGTTGTCACCGTACCAGGTCGTTTCAGTACTTTTTAAAATGTTTTAAAATTATGCATTTAATTCTGTTTTTAAAGTGCTTCGTCATCGATAAATATTGCTCATTTCGTTACTGAAAAAGTGCTCACTCAAAATGCCACCCTAGCTATGTAAACCATTTTACAAGTATCAAACCGACTTCTGTAGGTACCGAAAAATGTAGTAAAATTACACCCAGAGTCTGTTATCTTCTCGTATTAGTACCTTGGCGTATTAGTTTCGGACCCCTTAAGAATCACATGTCGGTAGCAATGCTACGACGATGAGTTGCAAACAAATATATAAATTATTGTAATGTGTTCGTACTATGAAATTTGTTCAATAAAGTGATTAGTGAAACACTAGTTTTTTCTACAATTATGACCTCAAATTCACTCGCCTGAAATGACAGATATGTGTATGGGAAATGTGTCAACATTTTCGGATATGTTTCTGTTAAAATCGCTGAATCACAGGGATGCTTGAGTTAGCCTGACAGTGACCCCAGAAGTGCACACATCTTACATAAAATGGTCATTTAAATTGGAAATGACAATACGACGAAAAAAAATGTCAAGAAAATGGTGAATGTGTGTGCCTATGTATGCACCATTTCTACATCGAAAATTTTATCAAATGAACTACATATCTTACTTAACTTTTTTGATCACACCGCAGACTTTTCAAATAACGTTATTTTCTCATGTGCTGGTCTGCAACACTTATCCATTCAAGTCGGAAAGCAGTCATCAAAAGTGATAATTCTAAAAGCATCATTTTTCCAATATAAGATGTGTATATTTGGACTTCTGTTGCTAAAAAATGGAAGGAGGGGTAGGTTTTTATTCCTGGACAGTTTTTATTTACTTGTTAGACAACAACAAAATGCTGGCATCTGAGGATGGACTGATGGCCTAGTTCATGGTATTTGGGAGGATGTTTGAATTGTGAAAATGAGTATTATGGAAAAGGTATCCAAATTTACCAATCAAACGAATGCTTGTAATGAACTGATTTAATCACAGTGTCTGTTTCTTTCGAAAAGTCACATGTTACAGTAACCAAATTCAATAGGGATATAGGTCATACAGGTTAATAGTTCACACAGCATATTCAAACAAAATGATAAGTGAAACATTACTGGTGTAATAATGGATAATGACAGAAGTTGGAACCAATGCTGGAAAATATTAAATATTTATATTTGCTGTTTGGTGTCCTTACATACAGCGATATTTGAACCTCTGCTACACAAAATTCAGAACAGACTAATATGTAGATCAATAATGTTGTAGAAATACACCAAATAAATGACTTCATTTTTTTTGCATAGTGGCCCCTACATTCAAAGCATGCCTTTCTGTGAGGGGAAATGTAGTCTCTTGGTTCGTATTATGTAAACTTTGTCAGGTCAGCTTTTGATAATATACTTGTTCCTTTCAGTTAAATATTTTATTATGATTGTTTCAGAACAAAGTTGAAGTGTGCAAATTTTTCATGAACTGACATTTATTTTGACAGTTGTTGTGAGCAGCATGGTTGGCTGTGTAGTCGTCTGTTTGACTTAAGATAAACACTGCCTTGTTTGAGATAATTAACATACATCATAAGTGAAAAAATGTGTTGTTTTGTGGGATTAAAACCAAAAATAAAATATATAATAACTGACCGAGCGCTGTTCAAGCATTGGTCAGCTTAGTCTATAGAATGTCCGATTTCTGATTTCTGTGTACATGTGTAGTCTTATATCAAGGTGTATAAAGTAGCTTAGATAGGTATTTATCACTAATTGTATCATACAAGATCAACCAGTGGCTGTGATTTAGAAGTAGGAAGATTTCTTAGGTTAGATAATGGACTTTTCCTATCCATAGAATTTAGGATTTAATTCTTAGGATTTAAATGAGATTTTCAGCAAAACATGGCAAAAATACCTAAATCTTGTCCAGAGTGATTCCTGCTTATTTAATGGACATGCTAAGTTTATGGATTATGTCAAATTGGTTAATATTTTATCTAAGAACTTGCATGTAGATATAGTCAGGTGCAGTGTAAAGGAGTTTTAAGTATTTGTTAGAAATTTTATACTTGTCTTTGTCACAGTCAATCGTCAGAATTCCTCCCTAAATAAAAAATCTAAACTTTAGCAACCTCTTTCTGAGCACATTTTTGAAATTACTGTCAATCTTATAGGTTTATAATAACAGATCTTGCAAGATTTTGTGCCCAAAACTGGTTATCAGAAAAAAAGGAGTTGACTTATGAATGACATATAGTCTTATATATGTGCTTCCTCTAACCACAACAAACCAGATTTATTAAACTCAAGATTCCTTCTCTATACATTCTTAATTAGTAAAGTCTATTTATGAAATAGAAATATTTCCTGACTTATCATTCTGTTTTCTTGTATGTTATTTTTAAGACTTTAAAAACTGAAGATAAAACACTTCTTTTTTGTTTGCATTCATGAGGCCTCCCTGGAAATTTTCAGAAGTTGCAACTTTGCTGGATGACAGACTGTACAATATAGAATGATATGATGTGATTTACAATGTATCTAAATGATCTTTTTTTCTTTTAATTTTAGGCTAGTAGCCAGAACATCATGAGACAAGTGAAATCACTCCTGTTGTGATACAGAGAAGTCAGCATAAGCCGTTACAATTATGCACAACTGTTTTCATTTTTTGAAGAAGTAAAACTAAAAATGAAAATGATGAAAAAATTCATACTTATTCCTCTAGTCTTCACTGTGGCAGTTGTGTGTCCACTACTGATATACTTCAAGGCTGACAGATCTCTCAAATCAGGTGAAAATGTGATCAAGCGTGATTCAATGCACGAGAACACAAACATCATTATAGAATCTAACCCAGGAACCATAGCAGAAGAAGATTCAGGAATTTTGTCAGTTGTAAAAATGGCAAAAAGTATGTACACGAAAACCAATGATACAGTATTAGTTACACTGATAAATGATGCTTATATGAGCTTCACTTACAGTTGGCTATGCAACACAAAACATATGGGTATTCACAAACAGGTATTGTTCATTACAACTGACAATGTGTCTCGAGACAAACTCAACAAGGACTGGCCAGAGGTCAGTGCAGTGGCTCTGTCTGGCCTCTCTCTGAGTGGAGACCAAGTGTACAGTCATGCAGGCTATGTTAGACTGATGGTACGCAGGTCAGAGGCCCTTTTAGCCATACTGAATAACAACATTGAAATATTCTTATTTGAAGTAGATTGTCTTTGGATTCGCAATCCAATGCCAAGGTTGAAAAAAACAGCTGAACAATTTGACATTCTTGTTACCCCAGTTTCTGAAAGACCAGGCATAATTGCAGGTGGATTTATTTTCATGCGTCCAACAAATGCAATGAAAGTGACTTGGCAAGCTCTTACTGATAAACTCTATAATCTTGATTCCCGCTTAAAGAAACTGCCACCGAACCAAGTGATTTCTGAAGGTGAAAATGACCAACAGTTCTTGTCTGCATTGATCATGTCAAAGTACAAAGGAATAAAGTACAAGATGCTGGCTCTTGAAGTCTATCCTGATGGAAAATGGTATTCTTATCCAGAATCTAAACGCAACAAGCTGGATCCAGATATCATCAATAATAACTGGGCACTCGGAAACAAGGCGAAGATTGACCGTGCCAAAAAGTGGCATCACTGGTTTGTCAAGGAAGACAACGTTTCTTGTGACATGGACAAAGTAAAAAATGTTGTGAAAAATTAGATGGTATCAAAAAATGAGGAACAATTTTTATAAAGGATATTGTCCTATGAGCAGTATTGTTATAGTGGTTTTAGATAAAATCGGGGACTGTAAAATGTTTACTCAAAAATATTCAGTTGACAGTTTACTAATTAGAATTTATCTGACTAAATTCAGTAAATCAGCCAACATTTTGATACCGTGTAATCACATGGGATCAGGAATGAAATGTACCCACCATTCCTATTCAAAACTGAAATAGACACTACTGTCGAAAGGAATTTAATCAAAATCTATTTATTGTTATTAATTGAGTTATACAAACATATTTCCTGTTAGAATAGATTGTCTCACAGAATAGTCTTCAAAACAAAATTTATTGTTTCAGTTTTTCTGAAGAAAAAATCTTTTTATTGCCAAATTCCAATGTAACCAAGGTATTTTGACTTTATAATTTAGATAGGCCTTTAAAAGGATCAGAATGTATAAAGACTTCGCTGGATGTTGGCTCTGTACATTGCTGCCCAAACGTATCTGAATTCTGTCTCGGATAAACAATGTGCATCCAACACTACATAACATGTTGAAATCACTTCATGAACATTTTCATTGGTTTTATGTCATTAGTTGAACACAAATTACTCTAACCTCCATTATAGAATTTGTTTATTTATTTTGCTGTTAAATTCAAAGCCATATAAAACTGCACATTGATGATGTACACATCACATTTAGTGAATTTGTAGCTTAGCTGTATATATGTGAGTTAGAAATTCATTTGCTTATCAAATTTTATAAAGATTACTATATATTTGACTTTAAAGAGTATAAATGTGAATCTTCAGAATCACTTTGTCAAAAATCGTTTATGATTAGAAGTCAATCACCTAGCTTTTTTAAAGATATTGTTAAAGTACAGCATTATTTAGATACTTGTACAGTACCTGCAGCATAATCATATTGGATCTGAGCTTTTAAGTAAAGAATCTATAGCAAAAGAATTGTATGTCGTTAGCTTATGTGCATTTATTTTTAATCAAGATCTTTTCACTTTTTGTTCTTTTTTTAATGATGTTTTTGATTTTTTATAAATGTTGCTTTTGAAGTTAAGTTTTAGGATGAAATTGAAATGAGAATAAGCATATAAACTTTTTTTCACTTTCATTGAAGCATTAAGACTAGTCAGTATTTTTATTCAGAAATGGCTTTCCAATTTCACCACAACTATTTGTTAGTCTTAAACTGTTTCATGTTTAACATTATGATGTAACCTTTATCTAAGGATATACACACAAAGTATACTCTATATAAGTTTAATAGATTTGTTTGTCATGATTGAATGTTGAAAAATAACGCATTGATTCAGGGTCATTTTCTTAAACTTTAGAAATACACATTTATAAATAGTTGGTCTGTGTACTGATAAGGCTGCTATTTTTCAGGGTTTTTCTTTTTTTGCATGTTCTTGAGGATGGAATGGAAACATAACAGAGAATGATTTAAATATAAGATTAGAAGCCTAAGAAAAATTTCATAAGAAATTTATTCGTTTAGTCTCAGTTTTTTTATACCGTCACAAAAATTTCTACGTATCTAAAATATATCCAATACACTTGTGGTTGTACAGCGATTTTATGCTTTTCCATTTGTTTTAGCTGTGATAACTAGATATTAAGTAAAAATCATTTAGAAACTGTTGCTTATGTAATTGATTACAATTGCCTAACACAATGCCTCTGCCAGACTCTGTACATACATTAAAACTGTAAAAAATATAAAGGCTACTAATATGCTCCCATTGGTCTTTATTTATTCCTTACTGATTGTGTTGAAAGAATTTTGACAACCTGTAAATGTAAATATACTTTTATTTGATATTAATTGATCCGTTTATAATGTTTTCCTTATTATGTACGTGTTAACTGATATTTTTAGCCAAAAAATCAAGCAATTATGTTTTATCTGTGTTTTGTTATCAAGAACAAAGAGCATGTAAGCTTGTGATATTGTGCCATGTATGTCGCCGTTTTGTTATCTTTTAAGATTGTGACATTATAAGTTCATTTTATGATGGAGAAGTTATTGATATTGAAGAACTTGTTAGGTTAAGAAAGCTAGGGACAACAGTATTTGACCAGAAAGTATACCTTACCTTGAAATATATACATGTAAATAGTTATTATGGTGAACAACAATTTAGATATCTGGTAATTGTTTATGATAAATATCAGCATTGAGTAGGGGGCAAGGTTGTCATCAGCACAATGCATAAGTTGGTGAGTATATATATGTATGGATTATGATTACTGAACATAATAAATTGTGTGGTCCATCACAAAAAGGTATACACATGTATATGCTGGCATTGATTAAGACGTGAATGGGAAAAATTGAGTATTTGATCTTCAAGGACATATTCCCTTCCATCAGATGATTGTATTTTAACTGAGGCATTTTTAAAAAAAATGATTTAAAGGAATGATGTTTCTCAGCACAGATAGGTCATGTAAAAAAATCGGAAACATTTTTAAAAAATTATTTCATGATTTCAAAGCACAAATGAAAATCCAGGACCTATCATCATATATATATACAAACACATTTATATTTACACACAACATTCTTTCATTCAACTAGTCAAGTTTGGCATTTAGGGCAACTCGGCTATCACTACACAAAATGTTTCTGTGTAAACTAGTACAGATAATCTTCTGGTCTGGATTTAGTTGTTGGATTATCAGTAGTGAATACTCTATGTGATACCTATGATATACATGCAGCTTGTTACCGTTTACTATTTATATAAAATAAATGTTAATCCCCACGTTCTTTATAGTATACATACATCTATTGAAGCCCGAGAGGGCGAAATTTAAGACCACACACTCCGAGGCTGTTGTGACTGATTTCATTTGATTTACACCCATTATATATCAGTTATCACTACACAGAATGAAATTTTTTTTATTGTATATGGAAACGATGATTGAAAGGTGATGGTGGTATATGATTCAAAACTAAGTCCTAAAACTTGATAGATCAGGCAGAATTTGTTTATAACCGGATAAAGTGCAGTTTATTCAATGACCATGTGGACTACTGCTGCTGAGCACTGTTCATGAAGCTGTGTTTTATTTTAATTATCCAAGCAAATCATAAGAATGACAAATGTCATGCCTGTCTTAAATCATATACATGTATATGTGTAGGCCCTTATCATGTATATCATCTGATGTATAAATCTTGCTTGTTTATATTTGACAACCTTGCATTCACTGTTATGCTTACAATGCTGGAATGTTCAGATGGATGATGTAGAATCTGTGATCTCTTCTGTGAAGTAGCTTTTGTGCAATGAGTCATTATGAAAATTTCATTCCACAATAAGGTTTGTATAAAGTTACACTACTACATGTTTCGTTTTAAATGTGCTTTATATCATGTACCTATTGCCGTATCAGACTGTCAGTTTCATGTCTGTGATAATTAAGTTGTTAATAAAGACATGTACACACACATAAAGGTGAATTTGTTTGGAAATGACGCCACACCAACTTGATATGTAGTTCTGAAGGGTCACTTATTTAACTGCTGAATTGTTAGATAAGGGGAAGCATTATAATGATGTGCACAAGCATTTAACAGTATCATACTCTTTATTTAAGCATTCCCCATGCATTTACAGTCAGTTAAAAAAACCTAGACAAACAGTACATCAGTTAAAATTATACAAATAATAGTTTGAGCACCTGTAAATGCTCAACTTCACAGCCACATGCTCCAAGATTTATCTGAACGAAAATAAAGAAAAATCCATCCTTTTAATTCTGGTCCCTCTCAAATTGAATTATTTGTATCTGTTTAACAATATATAACACATTCACTGTTACATAGCCGTTTTCATTTTCACTATGTATTTTACTGATTATGAACCAGTCCATACTTTATATTTGTGATTTTTTTACCAGTAATTACATGTACAATTGTATAAAGTATTTGTTCCTATGATATTACTAAATAAGTAACTTAAAGATAAAAAAAAAACATGTTTTATGTCACTTGATATTGAGCACAGAGTGTAAGTGCATGCATGCATAATTATGTACTGTTGGTGATAATTGTACAAAAAGTAATGTTTCAGTTTTATTGTTTATTTTGTTTACTAGCTGTCTCTGTTCAACAAGTGTGTTGTATTGGTATATGATATGTAGATGGAAAGACAAATCGATGTTAAGTGTTAAGAATCAACAAAAAGAATTTTTGTAAGATCTGTATTAATAAAAACATAATGGAACTTTGATCAAAAATATGACAAATATGTTTAATGATGATGCTTTATGAGCAAATCTATGGTGATCTTAAACAAAAGCATTTAATACATGTTTATGAAATGATGAAATCTTTTCAAAATGTCCAGGATAATCTGCAATATTAGTACAATTTGATTTCTATCCAAGACAACACGAGTGATTAATATAAGTTTGATGTGTTTCATAATTGTTGAAAAATGAAATAAAGTTCTGTGAAAAGATAATTGATAAAGTAATAATAATTTTGCATATTCATGTACATGTGTATACATACCAGGTAATTGTCACAAGGCAAAAAGCTTTTGAACACCTCATAAATGTTCTGAACTTATTTGCCTGGTTGTAAAATGTATATAGAAGTATATCACTTAAAGTTTTGAACACTGACTTTGTTTAGTAAATAATGAAAGTAAACAATCTTTTTCAACTGATAGAACACCCTCACCTGCTATACAATATAATTCAGTGTTTAAAGTATCCAATACACCTAGAAACATTTATAAATGTGAATATAATTCATATTTAACTGCATTCTTGTTACAGTATCTTAAAGTGTTCAAGTTCATAGCAGCCATCTTTGATTAAAATCATATTTTCAAAAAGTCTTAAGGTGATTAGATTCTTATGATGCAGTTCACAACTAATCATGGAAAAACTGTAGATTGTATAATTTCATTTTCATTTTTAGAGGAAAAAGATAAACATTCTGACAAGGAATTTTGCATTTGCAAGTTATATAGTATACATAGTGCTTTGAATGACAGTTTGTATGTCAACACCAGGGGTATATATTTCCATATTTAAGCCTGTATGTGGAACAGTTAAAACTGGTGGTCAGTGAAGGTGCTTGAAACTGAGCTCTCAAATATATGCGATCATTTCTATCTTAAAAAGAGAGCATCCATTACGGTCGAAAACTGTAATAAATATATCAATATAATGAAACATATTTGAGAGTTCACCTTCAAGATGCCGCACCTGTCACTAACTTTGAAAAGGTCACCAAATTTTTCCATGTACAGACTAAATACACAACCTGGGGCTTTCACTCTTTGAAATTAATTAACACATTGTGCTTACTTTAGTATTGCTTATTGAACCTTTTGTAAAACAAGGAAGCCACGAACTACATTGTATGTGAGTTCATTTTAACATTCCATAGGTTTGATATTGGTTATTAAATAACAAATAGATGTACATGTTGTAGTGGGTTTTGAGCATGCATATTTGTATTTTTATCGAATTTAGGACTCTGGTGCTTGATGCTTGGTTCAAGTTCACCACTGATGAGTGGAATGTTACAAATATGAACTATTTAGCTGTGTGTTTGATGCTTGGTTCAAGTTCACCACTGATGAGTGGAATGTTACAAATATGAACTATTTAGCTGTGTGTTTGATGCTTGGTTCAAGTTCACCACTGATGAGTGGAATGTTACAAATATGAACTATTTAGCTGTGTGTTTGATGCTTGGTTCAAGTTCACCACTGGATAGTGGAATGTTTCAAATATGAACCATTAAGCTGTTTGTTTGATACTTGGTTCAAGTTCACTGATGAGTGGAATTATACAAATATGAACTGTTTAGCTGTGTGTTTGTTGAGACATGTCAGATTGATGTTTTTAGAACAAAATATTGCTTTGAAAGTCCTTATAAATGGAAACAATCTATTTATATTTTAGCTGACCTAACCCACCCACCAATAAAATGTTATAAATACTCTACCCTTTTAAAATAAATCAATTTCAGCAAACTAAACCAGGTGAGCTATATCACGGGGATTTGCCACAAATTCCTAACCCACAGTCCATACACATGTATTGTAGTCACTATATTAGATATGTATTGACCATGGGTCAAGAATTTGTGCCAAATCCCTGTGAGTGATACATGCCCTATAGGCCTCTTGTTTTCAGTAACGACTGGTTAACTATATATATAATCAAGCTTCAAGCGACTGCGACCAGAAGGTACACGTGAGTAGATTGAATCAGCTATGGAAATTTCTCCTATTGAACCGATTTACGGACAATCGGTAAGACTTATCATCGAGTATCAATCCATGTGTAGTCAGAATACTATGTATGGTATATCAACACTATTGATTGTTTATGTAGTATTAAAAAAAAATTAAAGAGCAATTCCTGATTTTTACAAACCAACTTAACAATACGTTATGTATTATATGTATATCAAAGCATTTCGATCGGGTCACAAAAGAGCTCATGCTAATTTTCTCAAGTGAAACATCTATACAAAAGAGAAGCGATTAAAATCAGGTTTGCTACACCCTTGTATTAACAGGTTTTTTTGTAAATTTAGTATCATCGCACATGTTTGCATGTATTGGAAATCCGTCCTGGATATTTTGTGATATTATTCAATAATTTTTAGGAACAGTTTTACTTGATTTGTGTTGGCACTATCTTGTCACTTCGGAATTTGTTTTCAACATTTTATGAATGGAGCAAATTAATCATAGCAATGCATACTTTCTGGTAATAATCACGAATGTTTCAGTCGCATATTAAAATATCAATGTAAACATACGTTGTTTGTTGTTTCTGTTACGGCTGTTCTAAAAATAATTTTATATCACTTACTGGACAGTACCTTTAAATAAAAAAATCGTGAGTTCAACCTTTTTAACTGAAGACTGGCTTGATTAAGGAATGCACAGATGTAGAAAGTGACATTTCCAAACATTTACAGTTTACAGTTCACATTTATGACTGTGACAGAAATATATAAATCCTGTTATGGAAAAGCTAAAATTTTTATCAACTAGAGAGTATATATATATATATACATTGTATGTTTTTGAAAACAATAAAATCAACATGACAAATGTATTCCGCTAACGTTTTCAGGCCAAACGGCCATCTTCAGGTGTTACATTTATTATAGATAATAATGGCATAGAATGGTCCGACCTATATCCTGGTTCAATACTAGTCTTTTCTACATTTCTTCAGGTGTTACATTTATTATAGATATTATTTAATAAAGATAATATGTACCATATTCCCAGGTATTTGAAATGCCGCCTGTATCACAATGGAAAAGGCAAGAATTAAATACAAAAATAACACCTTACTTACCCCCTGTCAAATCAAAATGCCAGGGTTGTTTTATATCTTGAATGTAATAAATTAAAATCACAAAAGCTTTTAAATATGTAGCAAATCTCACTCGGAAGTGTGTCAGAGTGACTCAATAGAACCTTGAAATTACATTCACTAAGTGGTCCAACATTCGGTATATTGTGTTCTATAACGACAAAAATGGATAGAAGTCTAGTATGGTATGTGTGTCTTGTAGTAAAGTATGCCAAAATGTCTAATATACAAACGCATCGACACATTTACATATATCTTATTTATTGCTGGAAATAATAAATATGATTTCATGCAAGATTCCCCACTTTCCGTATTGTTTTGCAAGATCGCTGAGAGCAGCCGACCATTGCTCCTAGTACTGAAAGAGTTATCTCCCTTCACTGCTTCAAGTACTTGAGGAGTTACTTTGATTCCCATCAATGAGCTTTTATGGACGGGATTAATTATATCGGCTTAGTTTTATTGAAATTCTCTTTAAGGTGATAACTAAATAATACATTTTGATGAACTTCTTATCAAAATACAATAACTAATATATTTTTTCTCAAAGATATGCAGATCTTTTTTGGTATTCCCATCAAGCACATACGTAAAACAAAATGTCAGATCTCTTTAAAGTGGATGTACCTTTGAGATTGAATACATTCAGACCACATATTGCTATCAGCAATTATATACATCATCAATCTGCTGAATGTTAAACATAATAATGATTGACTCGCAACTCTTGGCGTTCCCTTACTATACACAATATTTGTGATGGAATTAGGCAGACCAAAGAGTAGTATCACATGAACGTTTGACTTTGTAGTACAAATGCATTAGTGATACTAAGTTTAAATTTCACAGAGACACCAATGTCTATATTTCCATTGAAACTTTTTTCGGTGCAACAAACAGGAGGTATATGTAAAGGGTTCGATGGCTTGAGAGATCATTGTATCCAATATGTGAACATGCCAATATTTTGAAGTCTCTTCTTCTCAAGAGTAATATAAACACCGCGCGATGCCTTTCGTAAACATGAGAAAGGCTGCGACCCAATCGGGAAGCTCCAAGAGTTTCTCGGTTCGGGTAACTACTATGGATGCTGAACTGGAATTTTCAAATATTGAGGTAACTCTCATCATAGTCATAGCACCTGATCAAATGGTTTCATAAAAACTGGATGGCACACTTTTATGATACTTTGTCAGGCTATTAGAATGGTGGTGGTCATATGTGTCGGTAAGAATATATAGATATCAGATAACGATTCATATAAAATAAGCGACGACGTCATTACCGTTATAGAAAGGATCCAGAATCGGTCAGTGAGGTCTGTACATGGTATATGTAGTTTTAAATAATCTCTCTCTCTCTCTCGCTCAGCTGACGGAGCTTGCTGAATTATCACACCAGAGGCCAGGGTTCGATTCTCAGCAGAAATGTGTTTTGCTCTTTGTCTTTATACATCATACTAGAAATGAAATGTTTGAATGCTGTATCCATATCAATTAAAATTGTCTATATATATTTTATTTCAATCACTATGTCATGATTTACATTTTATACATGTAATTAATTAGTTTGAAGGGCTCCAACCAATAATCTTTGATTTTATTGCTGTCTTAGATGCGGACAGTAGTCAGAATTCCTCCCTATATATTTTAAATTTATTTTCCATCATGTTTACAATGGCCTCCATCATGTGGAATTTCTCTTAGAATTGTGTCTGTAAACTTACCAGAAAGTAGACTCGGTAAATTGACTTAAATACTAGGTTGATTACAAACACAAGCCTGGAGAAATTCTGAATAGTGATGGCCATTGTAAATATGGAACAACGCAAAATAGTATCTTTTTTCCTAATTTAGACCTCAAGTTTTCCCAATTCTAAGGAAAACGTTGCTTTTTTCCCCAATTCTAAGGGCCCTGAGCCCCAGTCCCAAAATGGGGTGCGAGAGCCCTGTGGAAAGTGAAGTTGTTGGGGAAATGAGAGGAAATATTTGGAACAGTAATTATTGTATTACACTTTATATGCGTGGTAGGGTTATCATCTGTGGCAAATTAGAGTGATGTATTTTAATTAACTGAATGAAGTCTAAAGTCACCTTTAACATGAGGTTGTAGTAAACTTGTCGGACTGTTTGTCAGAAGGTAACTTTTTAATCTTTTCATTTTCTTAGCACAAAGCGACGGGGAAAGATTTGTTTGAGCTGGTATGTCGTACCATAGGATTGAGAGAGACTTGGTATTTTGGATTGCAGTTTATTGATTCAAAGGGATACATTTCCTGGCTTAAATTTGATAAAAAGGTAAGCCCTTCCGCATATCGTTGTAACATTAGCTCTGTCTGTTATATATCTTTGTAGTGGTATATGTACCTCTATGTTGCAGGACTTTCAGTTGTTAATCATTTTTTCATGTTTTGGTTACCTATTGATATTTTGATTTGATAGATAATAAAAGACAGGTATTATGATTTCTGTTGAGTGTATTTTGTATTCATGAACTAATTTACATATTTACATATTACATATTTTACCATATTATCTGATGCATAAATATCAAGAGACGAAAAGAGTTATTAAGCTGTTGTTAAAGAAATTTACAAATATTGAAAAAAGATATGTATACCAGATTTAGAAATAGCTATATATTATGGAAACCCCTCACTCCACAAAAAAAAAAAAAAAAATCATATGAAATACAGGGTTTTCCATAATTTTGTTAGTAGTAGGCTGTGTAGTGAAAGTAGGAGGCTAGCCTGCCATGTACGTGTAGTCGTGTACGGAAGATTATTATGGAACTGGATTGGTGTAGGCGGCCAAATGATCAAAGTAGCCGGTCAAATTGGCTGGTGACCGGCTCTTATGGAAAACCCTGAAATAGATCTGTTGCTCATTTGTAAATTATAAGCTTTCATTGCTGAACAATAGAATTATGATTTAAGTGCTCTAGCCTCTAAAAACAATAGGTGACTTTGCATGAAAATCTCTCTCTCTCTTTTTTAATTTTTTTTGTTAACCTATGTAATACATTGTATGTTGTAGGTTTTGGATCAAGATGTCCCTAAGGAAACACCTGTGCCTTTCTTGTTCCTGGCCAAATTTTTCCCAGAGGATGTGTCTGAGGAGTTGATCCAAGAGATAACACAGCATCTTTTCTTTCTGCAAGTGAAGCAGTCGATCATTAATATGGATATATACTGCCCACCAGAAGCCTCTGTTCTTTTAGCGTCTTACGCCGTTCAGGCAAAGGTTTGTGCAAGGGAGACAACTTTACTGATATCAGTGGCATGTTATTGGTACATTTTAGCTGTACATGTATAGAATTTTTTTTTTCAAAACACACAAATGATTTTAAGTTGTGTCAACTGAGATTTTGACTATTTATGGAAGGAATAAAACATGCCTTCATATATTTACTTCTAGCTTCAAAGTGTAACTCTATGTTCTCTATTTTCTTTAATATATCAGAAGTAGAGCCAACTTTTCTGTTTCTATATAGGCAGTGAATCAATGAGTTCTACACCTTTCACTTGGATACCTGAGGGTATACAGTTGATTAATTAGGAGGAGTGAGAGGTAGGATTAATTTCAACAGGCTAGAGGTGGGTTCTTCAATCTTTTATTAGGTAGTATGTCTATTGGTTTTGCCCTTTTTGTCGGGCTTCTTCAGGACCTCTGACCTCGTACTGAAGAAGTCCAACATAAAGGGCGAAACCAAAAGTATTGAAGAACCCGCCTCTAGCCTGTTGAGATTGATCCTTCCTGATTTATTTTCTGTTTATTGTGATGGAACTGTTACCAGTGATTAATGTCTTAATAGAGGAAAACAACTCGTGTGACACCTTCTGGTGCTCTTTGTTCTTGTGAATCCTACAACAAACAAAAGGCAGTATTTACACATCAAACACACCTGGTTGTTCAAGGGCTCTAATTCCTTATAAAATACATGACAATACAACGAAGATACTTTTACCTGATCCTAAAAAAATGCAGATACAAAAATAGGGACCCATCACATTAAAGCCACATACATTTTGAATGACAATGTTACAATATACAGATTAACTCAAAGTTTTATTTAGCTTAAAGTGATGAAAAACTGCATGATATTTTAATTCTAACAATGGTTACTGTAAATCTATTTTGTTATCAATGTGAACTGGTGTATACTTATATTTTGCTTTTAATATTCAATTAAGGTTTGTTTTTCACAACAGGACTTGGAATCTGTTGGTCAGTGATATTCACTGGAACCATATTTGTTAGCTTATTGGACTTGTGTGTATTCACCTTCAATGCATAACATGTTGATATCACTGCTATAAGTAATAAGGTGCTATTTTCAGACAAACTGATTTCATTTTGAATTTTGGGTTTTGTTAGATTTCTGTTTATTTAAATAAAAGTTCAGACATACCACCTATATGTTAAACATTCAATCTACTGGTTATTTTACAACTTAGTTTCTACTCATAATCAGGGTTTGTCATTTTAAAGTATGGGAGTCAAGATATAATATCTTATTAAATCACGGTATTGGGATCAATGTATAACATCTTGTTATATCACACACTTTGGGAGAGAGGTGGGGGAGATCAAAGTTCATCATCTTGTTATATCACAGTATGGGGTCAAGGTTCATAATCTGGGTACATTTAAGTATGGTGTCAAGGTTCAGTGCTTTGAAATATCACAGTATTGGAGTAAATTCTCATCAATTTATTTTACAGTATGGGGATTATGATACATCAACTTACAAAATCGGGACACTGGCCAGTGAGGATTTGCTGCCCCAGCGTGTTATTGACCAGTACCAGATGACCCCTCAGATGTGGGAAGAGAGAATTAAGGAGTGGTATGCTGACCACAGAGGGATGTCTAGGTGAGATAGATGTCATTAAGAATGATAAATCACTCATTTTTTCTGATACTGGATATTAAAAAGTTCAAATTTTTTATGTGAAAATTTGTTGTTTTAAATTTTAGATGTTGGAGTAGCCCTTTTTTTTCTAGAACTGAAGTTTTTATTTCATTTTAGAGATGAAGCTGAAATGGAATACCTGAAAATTGCTCAAGATCTTGAAATGTATGGTGTAAATTATTTTCAAATTGAGGTGAGAATCTAAGTATAAAATTGCTCAAAAACTTGAATAACCATACATGACTTGATTTATTCTTCAAAATTCTAGGTATCAAATGATACCTAAAGGACGAGTATCTGTATGAAAAAGTTACATTTCAATTACAAATTATGAAGTTACCAGTACATCATTTTGAAATGTCTGAACACTATTGGTGACCAATTTGACATATGACCTTTGATTCATACACGGTAGGTGATAATTTGAAAGTTAGTGAAAGATCATATCAATTCAGTTTAATTTTACAAAATATTATTTATCACAAGACCCTGAGAAAACTTTTTAAAACTTTTTTGGACCATGTGTCACCATGAAATTGGTAAGATAATCTTACTAAATACATTGTATATTGTTAGACAAAGTCATTATATGTGAAATACATTGTATATTGTTAGACAAAGTCATTATATGTGAAATACATTGTATATTGTTAGACAAAGTCATTATATGTGAAATACATTGTATATTGTTAGACAAAGTCATTATATGTGAAATACATTGTATATTGTTAGACAAAGGCATTATATGTGAAATACATTGTATATTGTTAGACAAAGTCATTATCTGTGAAATACATTGTATATTGTTAGACAAAGTCATATTGTTAGACAAAGTCATTATATGTGAAATACATTGTATATTGTTAGTCATTATATGTAATAATATGTATCATTTTATTTTAGAACAAGAAGAATACAGATCTGTGGTTAGGAGTAGATGCCCTAGGTCTGAATGTGTACGAGTCCAACAATAAACTGTCTCCAAAGATCACGTTTCCCTGGAACGAGATCAAGAATATTTCTTTTAAAGACAAAAGAGTAAGAAGACTGAGTATCATTTACTCATGCATGAAATGTTTTTTTTACAATTTTCCATTCTTTGATTTAATTTAATGGCACACAGTGGCAGTGAGTTTGTTGCTCAGTATTTTGTCATTTGTGAATTTTTCATGGAAGATTTCTTATCACAAGATTGATAGTAAAGGGAGAATTTGTCACATTAGTTTGATGGTGACAGGAGAATTTGTCACATTAGTTTGATGGTGACTGGAGAATTTGTCACATTAGTTTGATGGTGACAGGAGAATTTGTCACATTAGTTTGATGGTGACTGGAGAATTTGTCACATTGGTTTGATGGTGACAGGAGAATGTGTCACATTAGTTTGATGGTGACAGGAGAATTTGTCACATTAGTTTGATGGTGACTGGAGAATTTGTCACATTAGTTTGATGGTGACTGGAGAATTTGTCACATTGGTTTAATGGTGACAGGAGAATTTGTCACATAAGTTTGATGGTGACAGGAGAATTTGTCATTAGTTTGATGGTGACTGGATTTTATACTCACACCTTATGCACTAACATCTTTTATCAAAGAATTTTGTATTGAAGACATTTTTTATTTCTGTTATAGTTTGTGATAAAGCCTGTTGAGAAGAAATCCCCAGATTTTGTGTTCAAACCACCTAAACTACGAATTAATAAGTTGGTAAGGATGTGTTCGACATGAGATATTACCCCGTTATACGAGTATACCAAATTAATTATATGAACAACATGCAATTTAGAATGTAAACAACTGAAGTTATCAGTGATTTGTTTATCATTATATAATTCTGATGTCTTAAATTGATTGCTGGTAAGGGGTTCAGACCAGTTTCTTTGAACTATTTAGTCTAAATTTCATATCATACCAGGTATCTCTGACTATGTCTTCACATAAGACATATCTGTGACTATATGTCTTTACATAATACGTATCTGTGACTATATGTCTTTACATAATACGTATCTGTGACTATATGACTTTACATAATACATATCTGTGACTATATGTCTTTACATAATACATATCTGTGACTATATGTCTTTACATAATACATATCTGTGACTATATGTCTTTACATAATACGTATCTGCGACTATATGTCTTTACATAATACGTATCTGCGACTATATGTCTTAACATAATACATATCTGCGACTATATGTCTTTACATAATACATATCTGTGACTATATGTCTTTATATAATACATATCTGTGACTATATGTCTTTACATAATACGTATCTGTGACTATATGTCTTTACATAATACATATCTGTGACTATATGTCTTTACATAATACATATCTGTGACTATATGTCTTTACATAATACGTATCTGTGACTATATGTCTTTACATAATACGTATCTGTGACTATATGTCTTTACATAATACATGTCTGTGACTATATGTCTTTACATAATACATATCTGTGACTATATGTCTTTACATAATGCATATCTGTGACTCTATGTCTTCACATAATGCATATCTGTGACTATATGTCTTTACATAATACATATCTGTGACTTTATGTCTTTACATAATACATATCTATGACTATATGTCTTTACATATATCTTAGAGCAGCTATTGGTGTATTATGATTTTCAGTGTTTTATGTTTGTGATAGAAGAAAACTAGCTATTTTTGCTACTGAGCAAGAATAAAAAACTTATACCTGATAAACTTGAATAGATATACTTTGTAGTATACAATGTAGCATCAGTAGATCTTTTAACTTGGTATTAAAGTCTAGACTGTTACTTAGAAGTTGAGTTAAAGTTTTCACTTAACATAAGACTAGTCTTAACTAGGTCATATACTGTAACACTTAAACAGCTGGATGCTTGATTTCCTTCAATAGATATTAGAGCTCTGTATAGGAAACCATGAATTATTTACAAGACGACGAAAACCTGATTCCATGGAAATTCAACAGATGAAAACTAATGCTAGGGAGGAAAAAATACGCAAACAGGTAATTATATAAGTAATGACAAGTCTGAACATAAAACATCTTATTGGCTGTTTGTCTCCCAGGAAACATCTTATTGGCTGTTTGTCTCCCAGGAAACATCTTATTGGCTGTTTGTCTCTCAGGAATTTTTTCTTAAATTCAATACAAAGTATTTTATTGATGATATAGTTTACATACTTATAATTTGAAATAAACAATGCATTACAAATAAAAACAGCATGTTGACAGATAAGACCACAGACAATGTCTATATCAGTTTTTTTGGATATGTTTTTGTTTCTGTAGATGTATTACCTATCAAATAAACACTGTGTTATTTACTTGATATTCTTGTGCTAATGATCAGGGGTTATGTGAAACATCTGGTATATGTTTAACTGAGAGTGATATGTCATCTGTGTGTTCCACATACATATGTATGTTTATCTATTTATAATCATGCTTAGGTAGTCACTAACGTAACAGTTAGAAATCACAGCCAGATAAGGTTAGACCTGCTGTTGTCAATGATGAGATATACAAATGTCATCTAAAATTGTCCTATACACGTAAATGTAATAAACGTTGTTAGAAGTCAGAGAGAATATTTCTGTAATCTAGCTGGATAGGGCCAGATTAGCAAAGGAAAAACAGCTCAAGGAGGAGGCCCTCAAGGAGAAAGAGGAACTTGAGAAACGACTTCAAATGTTACAAGAGGAAGTCCGAGCTGCACAGGAATCATTGGTATGTTTCATCTGTTTGGCTGATTATGTCCAATGCTACTGAAATATGTGTTCTGATTGGCTGATTACATCCCATGCTGCTGAAACATGTGTTCTGATTGGCTGATTACATCCCATGCTGCTGAAACATGTGTTCTGATTGGCTGATTATATATCCCATGCTGCAGAAACATCTGTTCTGATTAGCTGATAAAAATTGTTGTTGCTAAATCAAATGTTCTGATTGCCGGACAAGAAATAGGAATTTTGAATTTATTATTTAGTAAAATATGATTGTCTCAAAAAGTATTTGATCAAAGGTATGATTGTTTTTCATAGTTGTAATGTGTTGGCATTTGTATGTGGAATCTGTTGAAAACAAAGAAGATAACTGGTTGTTCATATTAACATTATTTATACATGATTGTAGCGACGGTCAGAGGAAACAACAGAGTTGTTAGCGGAGAAGGCTCAGATAGCTGAAGAGGAGGCGGTTCTGCTGGCCCAGAAAGCCTCGGAGACAGAAGGCGAGATTCATAGGATGAAACTCAAGGAGATGAAAGTATGGGTCATCAATCAGAAATTTGGTATTTCTGGAATTGTTTGGGGGTTTCCAGGATTGTCGTTTCTAGAACCGTTAAAAGTTTCTACAACTGTTATAGGTGTTTGAGGAACTGCTTGGGGAATTTCTAGAATTGTTGTGAGGGTTTCTAGATCTGTTGTGGGGTTTCAAGAAGTGTAGTGTGATTTCTAGAACTGTTGTGAGATTTCTGGATCTGTTTTGAGGTTTCTAGAACTGTTTATAAGAGTTTCAAGAACAGTTGGGGGTTTCTAGAACAGCTGTTTTCGAGGTTCCTAGAACTACAGTGTATTGATGAACAAAAAGCAATTCTTGAATATCTCTGTTGCTCTTGAAGACTTTTTACATTCTCATATCTGATTTATATAATTTTGGCAATCTTTATCTTAATTTCAATTTTTAATAGACCTTTAAGTAATACATACATTTTAAAAAGGTAACTGTTAAGGATAACTTGTTTTGTGAAAACCAGAATGAAGAGGAACGTATGATAATGGAGTACCGTGCTCGAGAGGCAGAGATGATCGCCACGAAGATTCTGGAAGACTCAGAAAGGAGGTGAATTAATTACACACCATCACTACTCCTTGTCAGTTTCTGAATAAAGTAAAGAATTAAAACATCTTTGTGTGTCTCTGTTACTGTCATTTCTTGATTTTATTTCTTATGTTTCGTTATAGAGCTCTTGAAGCAGAACAGCTGAAGATTGACCTAGTTCAGGCCAAGATGAATGAGCAATCAGCCAAGGAAAAGTTGATGGAAGTAGCCAGGGTATCTCCATATACGGTAGGTAGATTAAAATGGTAACTTTGTACACTTCAGGTTAATAAAGCAAGAGAAATTTCAAATGATTCTGTTTGAATAAATTTTTTAAAGCCCCTAGTTACTAGAATTAAGCTAGAAGTATGCAAAACACTTGTGTTTGTATAGATTTGGACAGTTGTTTATGTTTAATTTCAGCATGGGTTGGCAAATCCCTGGCGACTTCAGGATGGGGCACCAAAATGGGAAATTAGACAATGTTTTGCTTTAAAATGCTACTCTTTCTTACTACCGATGAAGGGAAGGTGTGAACGTTTCAAGTACTGTAGTACTGAACAAAGTATTGATAGTATTGTATTGAAGTACTTCACCAATCGAATTCCTTAAATTTATGCAACAAGCTCTCTGATTGGCAGAGCCAAGTCTAGATCGATTGTGGGTGGAGCCAGGTGAAAAAATACTGTGCAGACATCGGCATTTTACAAACACTCGACTGTCGCGAGAGGTTAATTGGAAGAGTCCAAGTCACAGGTGGCTTCATATTCAGAAATTGGGTTGTCCCATTTGTTTCGTTCTACACCCAATGATACTTTGCTTTTCCATCGATGGTACAATGATATCAAACATGAAAGTTACTCAGTACTAAACTAATTTACGTACAAAATATATATCAACAGGTTAAAACAAATAGCCTGAACTTCTCAGAATTTCATAACATCTTAACAGTGAATGTAGTCACATAGTCATTCTGTACTAGATTTGTTATTATTTTTCAGTCTGATCAAAACTTCAACATGGTAACCATGGTAGTCAATTTGTCAAGTGATGTTGCAACAGAACCTACCATTTATGAGTTTCTGATACTTACAAGGAATGTTCAGAATTTGAATTCACCTGATTTGTCAGGCCACCATCAGCATATTCTGTGATTTGTCCATCCTTTTGTCGATTGTCAGATGATGGTTAAGGGACATGGCTGTCCTGTTTGTTTATGTTTAGTGTTCACAAAACATGTTTGTGTATATATTAATATGTTTTGTGTCCTAGTGACTTTTTTTATATGTAATGAATTGTTTTTGTTTCCAGCAACAGGCTATGTATGGACTGCACAGTTTACCATCAGATCTAGCAGAACTACAGCTAGAAGAGCCAACCATGGACGATTTACAGGAGACAGTCCCGGAGGCGAGCTGTGACCTGTTGGGAGCAGGGGACATGGACCAGTTGTCTATAGAGATCGAGAAGGAAAGGTAGGAATTTAGCTCAGTGGATATACTGAAAGAAGGTGAAAGTTCACCAAAGTAGATCTAGAAAGAAAGGTAAGAAGTTAGCTCAGTGGATATACTGAAAGAAGGTGAGAATTTACCAAAGTAGATCTAGAAAGAAAGGTGAGAATTTACAACAGAGGAGAAAGAGAAAGGAAGGTGAGAATTTAGCTCAGTGGATATACTGAAAGAAGGTAAGAATTTAGCTCAGTGGATATACTGAAAAAAGGTGAGAATTTACCAAAGTAGATCTAGAAAGAAAGGTGAGAATTTACAACAAAGGAGAAAGAAAGTAGAGAAATTTACATCAGTAGAGATATAGAAAGGAAGGTGAGAAATTACATCAGTAGAGATAGAGAAAGGAAGGTGAGAATTTACATCAGTAGAGATAGAGAAAGGAAGGTGAGAATTCACATCAGTAGAGATAGAGAAATGAAGGTGAGAATTCACATCAGTAGAGATAGAGAAAGGAAGGTGAGAAATTACATCAGTAGATAGAGAAAGGAAGGTGAGAATTTACATCAGTAGAGATAGAGTAATGAAGGTGAGAAATTACATCAGTAGAGATAGAGAAAGGAAGGTGAGAATTTACATCAGTAGAGGTAGAGAAAGGAAGGTGAGAATTTACATCAGTAGAGATAGAGAAAGGAAGGTGAGAATTTACATCAGTAGATAGAGAAAGGAAGGTGAGAATTTACATCAGTACATGTTGAAGATCCCTAAATCTTAGTCTGCCTGTCAAATAATCGATTATATCTTGTGCTTGTTTCTTGAGTGACATGTTGGCCTTCAGCTTGCTGGACAACACGAGACTGAGTTTGTTTGTATTTATAGGGAGGAATACATGGAGAAATCCAAACACCTCCAGGAACAACTGAAGGAATTAAAAACGGAGATAGAAGTACTAAAAGTGGAGGAGAATGAGACGGAATTGGACAGACAGCATGATGAGAAGATTCGTCGTGGGGATACAAAGTACTCCACCCTAAGAATGGTAAGGAATATGGTTACTTTTTTAGGTACATATTATAGACATAATAGTGGAACTAATATATATTTATACACTCCTGTTCACTTACTAGTCTAAAAAGAAGTTACAAGTTGAATGAGGATACAAAACACTGCTACCTGCACAACCTTTAAAATCAATAATTCAACTGAAGAAAAAAACCAAAACTTTTCTTTATAAATATTCTCATCAAGAAAGTGTGTTATGAGTACTAATAGAGTAAGGGAGAGTGAGATGACAAAACCAAAAGTGATAAGGGCAGCTCTCCAGGTGTAAAGGAATAGATACTAATGTTGAATACAAAACTATACAAAAAGTGTTTCTATTTAATTTTTGCTTGTTTTTGTTTTAGGCTAAAGCCACGACCACACAGGCTAGAGTCCAGTTCTTTGAGGATTTGTGAGAGACATATTGAAGCATTTCTGTGATAGAGACTTCGGTGAACAATGCACATATTAGGAAAAATTCTGAAGATGAACAAAAAAACAACAAGAGAAACAGGACAGCTCCGTGTTATTGTTCTAGAGCTGGTTTTTGTCTCTCTGTGTTTTTACTGGATGCGTTTTGTGAATGATTTTCAATCCTTTGTGAAAAAAGTGATAATACACATGACTTTTAAATGTACTGATTTAATCTTGAACAGATTTGAAAAAGGTTTTATCATGGTAATGTTTTAATCCTCCATCCTGTTAGGACAGGAAAAATGAATCAAGTTTGGAGACATAAGAATCTTTTTCTGATGGTTCAGGTCTAACATCTTGTTGAGGGAATAATACCTTTTCTCTTACACTGCTGCTCATTTCCTAATTACAATGTTGACACTGTGCTGGTGCTTTGTAGCTGTAACATTTAAGCTTAATAAATTGGGACGTCAGAGTTTTCTGTTAGGTCATACTGACATCAGAGAGCTTTCTGTTAGGTCATACTGACTTCAGAGCTATCTGTTAGGTCATACTGCCATCAGAGAGCTTTCTGTTAGGTCATACTGCCATCAGAGAGCTTTCTGTTAGGTCATACTGACATCAGAGAGCTTTCTGTTATCAGAGAGCTTTCTGTTAGGTCATACTGACATCAGAGAGCTTTCTGTTAGGTCATACTGACATCAGAGAGCTTTCTGTTAGGTCATACTGACATCAGAGAGCTTTCTGTTAGGTCATACTGACATCAGAGCTTTCTGTTAGGTCATACTGATATCAGAGAGCTTTCTGTTAGGTCATACTGCCATCAGAGAGCTTTCTGTTAGGTCATACTGCCATCAGAGAGCTTTCTGTTAGGTCATACTGACTTCAGAGCTATCTGTTAGGTCATACTGACTTCAGAGCTATCTGTTAGGTCATACTGACTTCAGAGCTATCTGTTAGGTCATACTGCCATCAGAGAGCTTTCTGTTAGGTCATACTGACTTCAGAGCTATCTGTTAGGTCATACTGACTTCAGAGCTATCTGTTAGGTCATACTGCCATCAGAGAGCTTTCTGTTAGGTCATACTGACTTCAGAGCTTTCTGTTAGGTCATACTGCCATCAGAGAGCTTTCTGTTAGGTCATACTGACTTCAGAGCTTTCTGTTAGGTCATACTGACTTCAGAGCTTTCTGTTAGGTCATACTGCCATCAGAGAGCTTTCTGTTAGGTCATACTGACTTCAGAGCTTTCTGTTAGGTCATACTGACTTCAGAGCTATCTGTTAGGTCATACTGACTTCAGAGCTATCTGTTAGGTCATACTGACTTCAGAGCTATCTGTTAGGTCATACTGCCATCAGAGAGCTTTCTGTTAGGTCATACTGACTTCAGAGCTATCTGTTAGGTCATACTGACTTCAGAGCTATCTGTTAGGTCATACTGCCATCAGAGAGCTTTCTGTTAGGTCATACTGCTTTCTGTTAGGTCATACTGACGTCAGAGCTTTCTGTTAGGTCATACTGCCATCTGAGAGCTTTCTGTTAGGTCATACTGCCATCAGAGAGCTTTCTGTTAGGTCATACTGACATCAGAGCTTTCTGTTAGGTCATACTGACATCAGAGCTTTCTGTTAGGTCATACTGACATCAGAGCTTTCTGTTAGGTCATACTGACATCAGAGAGCTTTCTGTTAGGTCATACTGACATCAGAGCTTTCTGTTAGGTCATACTGACTTCAGAGAGCTTTCTGTTAGGTCATACTGACATCAGAGCTTTCTGTTAGGTCATACTGACATTAATGCTGCCTGTGATGTCATATGATTGTTTTGACGAGATGATAAATTTACCTCAGACCTAGGTAAGTCAAGTAAGTACACCAGTAAAGGTGGGGCTCTATCTGACCAGGGTAAGAACCAAGGATACTTCTACGTCACATCAACTTAACTATCTAAACTTGATCTGGGAATGAGACAAGGATTAGTACACACCTGAGACACTGAGGATACAGCCATCCTGTATAAATCTATCATTAATCTTACACCTGGGTATCATGTAGCAGTTATACCTCCAGGGCAAGATTTTTAAAGTTTAGCACAAGGATGGAAAGAGTTAGATTTCAAGAGCTCTCAGTACATGGTGCCATCAGAAATGGTAAATAAGTTGTGTAGTGGAACTGATTAGATGTTCCCCCGATTGTGACATTGTAAATGTCATCTAAGTTTTTAAATGAAGATCTCTGAGTTCAACATTGTATGATAGAGTCATCCAACATTCATGTGCCACATGGGATACATGTATCCTACATAGGTAGATTTGGGAGGATGCACCTGTGTAGGTATTAAGAACTGTTGTGTGGAGAGTTAATCCATTTATTGATCAAGCCCTTCATTAAGTCATAATTATCACTTTGACCAACATGACACACTATTTGTATTAAATGTTGTATCTGTTCCTATAAATTGAATGGCTACCTATAAAATGATATAAATTATGCATTTCTTGCAGGATAATCTATATATTTTTACTTAATATATCAATTAATTCATAGATTCCATAACAAATATATGAAGGCATTATGAGAATAATCAAATAATTCAATATGTAACAGATGATTTAATACTTGTTAATATAACCAGTGGAAACTCTGATATCATCAGAGGAGACTTTATCAGAGGAGACTCTGTCTGATATCATCAGAGGAGACTCTGTCTGATATCATCAGAGGAGACTTTATCAGAGGAGACTCTGTCTGATATCATCAGAGGAGACTTTATCAGAGGGGTCTCTGATATCATCAGAGGAGACTTTATCAGAGGAGACTCTGTCTGATATCATCAGAGGAGACTCTGTCTGATATCATCAGAGGAGACTTTATCAGAGGAGACTCTGTCTGATATCATCAGAGGAGACTTTATCAGAGGAGACTCTGTCAGAGGAGACTCTGTCTGATATCATCAGAGGAGACTTGTCTGATATCATCAGAGGAGACTTTATCAGAGAGACTCTGTCTGATATCATCAGAGGAGACTATATCAGAGGAGACTCTGTCAGATATCATCAGAGGAGACTTTATCATCAGAGGAGACTTTGTCTGATATCATCAGAGGAGACTTTATATCATCAGAGGAGACTTTATCTGTCTGATATCATCAGAGGAGACTTTATCAGAGGAGACTCTGTCTGATATCATCAGAGGAGACTTTATCAGAGGAGACTCTGTCTGATATCATCAGAGGAGACTTTATCAGAGGAGACTCTGTCTGATATCATCAGAGGAGACTTTATCAGAGGAGACTCTGTCTGATATCATCAGAGGAGACTTTATCAGAGGAGACTTTATCAGAGGGGTCTCTGATATCATCAGAGGAGACTTTATCAGAGGAGACTCTGTCTGATATCATCAGAGGAGACTTTATCAGAGGAGACTCTGTCTGATATCATCAGAGGAGACTCTGTCTGATATCATCAGAGGAGACTTTATCAGAGGGGTCTCTGATATCATCAGAGGAGACTTTATCAGAGGAGACTCTGTCTGATATCATCAGAGGAGACTTTATCAGAGGAGACTCGGTCTGATATCATCAGAGGAGACTTTATCAGAGGAGACTCTGTCTGATATCATCATATCATCAGAGGAGACTTTATCAGAGGAGACTCTGTCTGATATCATCAGAGGAGACTTTATCAGAGGAGACTCTGTCTGATATCATCAGAGGAGACTTTATCAGAGGAGACTCTGTCTGATATCATCAGAGGAGACTTTATCAGAGGAGACTCTGTCTGATATCATCAGAGGAGACTTTATCAGAGGAGACTCTGTCTGATATCATCAGAGGAGACTCTGTCTGATATCATCAGAGGAGACTCTGTCTGATATTATCAGGGGAGACTCTGTCTGATATTATCAGGGGAGACTCTGTCTAATATCATCAGAAGAGACTCTGTCTAATATTATCAGCGGAAACTCTGTCTGATATTATCAGGGGAGACTCTGTCTATCCCCATATTACTCTATGTATTGAAATTGATGTTTCACCATACACCTTTAAAGATATTGACAAATTTTTCTCACCTTATTATGTATAAAGTTGTGGGAAATTATGCTGTGTATTGTTTTAATCATGATATATGCAGTAGATCTTTTTTTTCACATCCAAATTAATCCCAGAGCATGCTACCTTATCTGTTACTTTTCAGTTTTGTAGCATTACCAGTGGGATAACTTTAATATTGGTTTTTTTAGAAATTTCTCTAGTAACATCAATCCGGGACAAGTAGCCAGCTCTCCTCATTTCATCAGGTCATTTTGATGCTGGTCATAGTGGCCGGCTCTAAACCTGACACATGGCAAATTCATCTGATGTTGTGATCATTTGATCAGAATCTTGAAATTCAAAATCAATTTTTGGAAGCTGAAATGATCAACTTGATTTTTCAATATTTTGAAAAGTCACCTTACAAAATTGATGATAAGCCTCCAAGATTGATCCTTTGAAACAGACTTTCACTTTTAACTGAAAGGCTATGACCAGATATTCGGTCACCCTAGGTTGGTAACGCTGTGAGGATAGTTTGTATTTAAAAGGAAAAATTGGAATATTTTTAATTGTTTTGAAGTGAGTTAATACTTTTGTCTTTAGTTCACAATTAACTGACTATAGCTTAAGTATTACCGATATTTTCTATTTTAGAATTTTTAAGTCTCTATGAAATTGATTTGTATTTGATGAAGCTTTCTGAATTTTGATAAATCACTTAATCTGCAGTTTTTAATTAGTGGAAATTTTGCTTGATTTATTTATTGTAATATACTTCATCATGTATTTTCCATCCCACCACCTTACCAGATATTGTGTTCAAAATGATGTAATCATGTATACTACTGTTACCACGGGATGGTATATGCCTTGATGCTGCTGTAGATTCTATGATGCAATAGTTACCATATTTACATTCATGTGTAAGTTTATTTCATGTATTCAAAGACCAGGATTTCCAGAACACATTTAATTCATGTCGGCAATTTTTATGGCAGAATCATGACTTTGAAAGGAAAGCAGATTATGTCCCTTGAGGTTTGTTATTTTGTAGCAGTTGATGACAGCCTTCTTTGTAACTTACCACAAGCAATGTTCTGTATGTAGAGAACAAAATTGTCAAGATTAACAATTGTAATTAGTAATAGTTTTTAGAAAAATAGATGTAAATTAGATTACAAACAGCAGATATGATAATTGTACATTATTCAGATTTTGATATAAACAAGATTTTACTTTACACATCAGTGCCAAATGAGTGCTGCCAGTAGCATTAACATGTTGAATATGTACAGGATATAGTTTACCAGGGTGTGATATTTTCTGTACTTTTCTCCTTCATTAAGGGAAGTCATAGGTGATTGTTCTTGTATTTGCACATAAGACAGTAATAACAAACAGAAGTTGTGTACAGCTGTGGCAAGAATTTAACCAATATTATTAACTTCATGTTCTGAAAATAGCCTAGCTTCATGCTGTATACATAGTTGTAATATTAAATCAAAACCAAATAAGATGTATTAGTTATATCCCTAATTAGAAAACCATTACATCATCGCATGGTATACATACCTTCATTAGTAGACTCTGATATATGTAACTCTTAACATACAGAGATTTCAGTGAAAGTGTGTTAGGATTTTACCAATCACATGTTCTAATACATTATAGGTGTTTTACGATGAAATATGATATGGTGTATAAAGTGGTAAATGTCTGGGGTGATACAGGTTACTCTCTAAATAACAGGACAATTGAGTTGTTTGCTACAGTACAAGATATTCAAGGAATATTATAAACAATCATTTATAATCTTTGTCCATCTTCATGTTATTTTTCATTTTTATTTATGTATTTTTTTTTCCTATTTTAAATCCTTGAAGGATTTTTCAACACCCCATTAACATAATTTGCAAACTTCTGATTTTTCACTGCAGTTTTATTTACCAGAGATACTGATTACCCATCCTGTTGGGTTTGTCAACATTTCAAGTGTTTAGACTTAAGGAGTTCTGTTTACCAGAGATACTGATTACCCATCCTGTTGGGTTTGTCAACATTTCAAGTGTTTAGACTTAAGGAGTTCTGTTTACCAGAGATACTGATTACCCATCCTGTTGGGTTGTCAACATTTCAAGTGTTTAGACTTAAGGAGTTCTGTTTACCAGAGATACTGATTACCCATCCTGTTGGGTTGTCAACATTTCAAGTGTTTAGACTTAAGGAGTTCTGTTTACCAGAGATACTGATTACCCATCCTGTTGGGTTGTCAACATTTCAAGTGTTTAGACTTAAGGAGTTCTGTTTACCAGAGATACTGATTACCTATCCTGTTGGGTGTGCTGTGTGTTGTGGTTTGAACTTGTTTGGATTTTATCTGTAACTGACATAGCATATTTTAGGATACAAAGCATGTCTAATTTTGTGTATGAAAATAGTTTATTTTACGTTGGAGACTATTTTGTCAGATGTTGTGCCTGGAGATAGAATCTCATTATCATTGAAGTGAGATAAATGACGTGTAGTAATCACATTGTAGACATGACATGTTGTAAAAAAATACTTAACCTGTGAAAATATAAAATCTGGGAGTAGTGTTGGCCTCCACTACATATTTAACATAGCTATGATGGGGCCAGACAATGTATTCAGGTTATAAACAAAAAACCAGAACTGCAATATTGACACAGATTTTACCGTGAATGTCATTTATAGTACATAAATAATTCGGACAACTTAGTAATGGTTGTCTATAAAATATTATTTCAAATAATACTTTCACAGAAGTAGATAATGTTTTAAGAGAGAGGGATACTTGATAAAGCCACAGTGTTACTGTGTTTTAGTGTAGAGGTTGTATAATGATTTGTGTAGTGTTACCTTGTGTACAGTCAGACTAAATAGAACTGTTTGTAAGTGTAACTGTGTACTGCATGTGAAGGGATGAACTGTGGTTTCCTAGCATGTGAATGTAATGTAATGAAGGACATGCTTGTGGTTAACTTGAATGTCCTATTTTGTAGATTTAGCTTACTAATGGTGCTAAACATTGTGAAAATGTCTTTCATGTAACAGTCACTACACAAATTCATGTTGAACAGATGTGGACAGAAGAATTCATTGTAAAAAGAAGTAAATTGTTGTGTACAACGTATGCGACATAATTACAATTAATAAACAATGTTCAACAGTGTATTGTTGTTGTAGATGTCTTAGATAAGTAGAGGTACATAACAATATATTCTGATTACAAAATTTTTTTGTTTTTTTTGTGTGTTAATTTGTGTAACAGCACTAGTTTCTCTGGACTTATGTAAAACTATCTGTTGAATTCTATCCAATACTATTAGTAGTTCATAGAGAAAGTGTCAGAGTACGTTACTGTTATATAGGAATACTGACAATAAGCACAAGAATGTTCAATAAGCGTGTTTGACTTGACTAATGTAATTGTGCTGATATTGTTTTTTCCCCAACATGGAACCAAAATCTGTTTTCGAAAAAGAAAAAAGGGAAAATAAGTAACTACCTGATATGAGATGGTAGAACTAAAAGATAAGGAATGATAATAAGATGTTATGAATAAGATGTGGTATATCTTTATGCTATATGAAGTAAGATGTTTGGTTTGAGCAAAGAAAGAGTTCTTAGTAAAATTCTGAGTAAATATTCACCATTATTATGGTAACTTGGCATTGACCTTGACTGTGTAAGAGGAATGTTGAGGGAAGAAATCCATCAATTATTGCACATGAAATATACTTTTATAAGTATCATTATCTGAAATTGGTTGTTTTTGTCTGCATTTCCCCAGTACTATTCCTATCACTGTTTTTACGACTCTGTGGGTCGGCACATTAGATGTGACTCAAAGACTGGGGATGAGGTTGTTTGTCACTTTGTTTAACAGCATTATACATATGAGTTTGGGGGACCAGGTCTGGGGTTATTGGTATGGTTTAGGACAAGGCCTTGGCTTATTGGTATGGGTTTGGGAAGAGGGCGTGGACTTATTGATGTATGTTGAGGATCAAGCATGGACTTATTGGTATGGCATAGGACAAGGCCATGGCTTATTGCTAGGGTTTTGGAGAGTGGGCCTTGGCTAATTTATGTATATTGAGGACCATATCAGGGCATATCGGTATGGTTTTGGACAAGGCCATGGCTAATCTATATGGTTTAGGACAATGTCTTGTTTTATTGGTAGGGGTTTGGGATGAGGACCTGGGCTTATTGAAGTATGTTGAGGACCATGTCTAGGCATATTGGTGGATAATTATAGTATATAACAGAATACAATAGTGACACAATGTTAAATACCTTTATATCAACCATAGAGATAATTACTTATTAGCTTTTTTTCTGTGTTTTCTTTTTCCAATCATCATCATCAAACATCATGAACATGAATATGGTTTCTAAAATGACTATTCTATTACTTTTTTAAAAGTGACTATAATTGTAGACCTGTCTCGTTAAAATTGATTTGCCATTATGTAGCTATAATGGATGCTACAAATACAATTCTTTAAATGTCTGTCTGTATCATAAGTATTATATAGAGGCTTGTCCTACCTGTACAAGCAATGTTCTTTTGTTGGCTCAAACGTAGATGATTACAAAATTCTCAGGTGATAATTTTCTTTCTTTTCAGACCGTATTTGTAAACTTGCATGTAATGCAGACAGCTTAAAGTATTGATGCCAGCTAAAATGGAGTTACCCTGATTTTGTTGTTATGTCAATATCACCACCTGATTTATACCAGGAAAATGTGACACTTTTTATAAGTGTTTATGTCCCATATTTTATTGCCAACATTACAACAACAGTATTCTCTACCCTGTAATTAAGTGTCCTAAACAAATTGGATTGTACAATATTTGGTTAATGTCACAATTGATATATATATATATACACACAAATAAATAATTATGATGATATACTATTATTGTTTGTAGTCGACATTCTTTAGTGCTTTTGTCATCCTACGTTCATTGCCACCAACAAACATGATGCAATAAAACGGTTCCCGCCGATGTTGATAATAACAACCACGTTTCAGTGTTATTTGATATAAAATACTAAACAGCAAATTAGCATTACAAGATATAAGACTAATTAATTAGTTCAACATATCAAAACCGTGTGGTAAGTAGTTTGTCGCGTGATACAGCGTTTGAATGGGATTTCATTCAATAGAAAGGTATTTGGCAGTTGTATTTGAATGTGTTGATACAAAGTTTTATTAAATATAGAAGAAACAATAAACTAGTTGGAAGGAAGGATTAATGTTACATCATAATTAGGGAAGGAACAGTTAATGTTACGTCATAATTAAGGAAGGAACAGTTAATGTTACGTCATAATTAAGGAAGGAACAGTTAATGTTACGTCATAATTAGGGAAGGAACAGTTAATGTTACGTCATAATTAGGGAAGGAACAGTTAATGTTACGTCATAATTAAGGAAGGAACAGTTAATGTTACGTCATAATTAAGGAAGGAAGAGTTATTGTTACGTCATAATTAGGGAAGGAACAGTTAATGTTACGTCATAATTAGGGAAGGAACAGTTAATGTTACGTCATAATTAAGGAAGGAACAGTTAATGTTACGTCATAATTAAGGAAGGAACAGTTAATGTTACGTCATAATTAGGGAAGGAACAGTTAATGTTTCGTCATAATTAGGGAAGGAACAGTTAATGTTTCGTCATAATTAGGGAAGGAACAGTTAATGTTTCGTCATAATTAGGGAAGGAACAGTTAATGTTACGTCATAATTAGGGAAGGAACAGTTAATGTTTCGTCATAATTAGGGAAGGAACAGTTAATGTTTCATCATAATTAGGGAAGGAACAGTTAATGTTTCGTCATAATTAGGGAAGGAACAGTTAATGTTTCGTCATAATTAAGGAAGGAAGAGTTAATGTTACGTCATAATTAAGGAAGGAAGAGTTAATGTTTCGTCATAATTAGGGAAGGAACAGTTAATGTTTCGTCATAATTAAGGAAGGAAGAGTTAATGTTACGTCATAATTAGGGAAGGAACAGTTAATGTTTCGTCATAATTAGGGAAGGAAGAGTTAATGTTTCGTCATAATTAAGGAAGGAACAGTTAATGTTACGTCATAATTAAGGAAGGAAGAGTTAATGTTTCGTCATAATTAAGGAAGGAACAGTTAATGTTACGTCATAGTTAAGGAAGGAACAGTTAATGTTACGTCATAATTAGGGAGGGAAGAGTTAATGTTTCGTCATAATTAAGGAAGGAAGAGTTAATGTTACGTCATAATTAGGGAAGGAGAGTTAATGTTACGTCATAATTAGGGAAGGAGAGTTAATGTTACGTCATAATGAGAGAAGGAGAGTTAATGTTACGTCCTAATCAAGGAACATCGACACGGTATTGTTGACTGATGGTTATGGATTACGGTACCAAATCGGTCCGACACGAGTGTACATCTACCCTGTCTTTATAGACGGAAAACTGAAAAGTAATTTGATTAAAGATCTGTTAGTATAATGTGATGTCACAGATACTAAGGCTGACGTGTACACTAGTAATTAGATAATTAACATTAGGTGGGTTTACTAAGGCTGACGTGTACACTAGTAATTAGATAATTAACTACATTAGGTGACTTTACTAAGGCTGACGTGTACACTAGTAAATAGATAATTAACATTAGGTGGGTTTACTAAGGCTGACGTGTACACTAGTAATTAGATAATTAACTACATTAGGTGACTTTACTAAGGTTGACGTGTACACTAGTAATTAGATAATTAACTACATTAGGTGACTTTACTAAGGCTGACGTGTACACTAGTAATTAGATAATTAACTACATTAGGTGACTTTACTAAGGCTGACGTGTACACTAGTAATTAGATAATTAACTACATTAGGTGACTTTACTAAGGTTGACGTGTACACTAGTAATTAGATAATTAACTACATTAGGTGACTTTACTAAGGCTGACGTGTACACTAGTAATTAGATAATTAACTACATTAGGTGACTTTACTTAGGCTGACGTGTACACTAGTAATTAGATAATTAACATTAGGTGACTTTACTAAGGTTGACGTGTACACTAGTAATTAGATAATTAACTACATTAGGTGACTTTACTAAGGCTGACGTGTACACTAGTAATTAGATAATTAACTACATTAGGTGACTTTACTAAGGCTGACGTGTACACTAGTAATTAGATAATTAACTACATTAGGTGACTTTACTAAGGCTGACGTGTACACTAGTAATTAGATAATTAACTACATTAGGTGACTTTACTAAGGCTGACGTGTACACTAGTAATTAGATAATTAACATTAGGTGACTTTACTAAGGCTGACGTGAACACTAGTAATTAGATAATTAACATTGGGTGACTTTACTAAGGTTGACGTGTACACTAGTAATTAGATAATTAACATTAGGTGACTTTACTAAGGCTGACGTGTACACTAGTAATTAGATAATTAACTACATTAGGTGACTTTACTAAGGCTGACGTGTACACTAGTAAATAGATAATTAACATTAGGTGGGTTTACTAAGGCTGACGTGTACACTAGTAATTAGATAATTAACTACATTAGGTGACTTTACTAAGGCTGACGTGTACACTAGTAATTAGATAATTAACATTAGGTGACTTTACTAAGGCTGACGTGTACACTAGTAATTAGATAATTAACTACATTAGGTGACTTTACTAAGGCTGACGTGTACACTAGTAATTAGATAATTAACTACATTAGGTGACTTTACTAAGGCTGACGTGTACACTAGTAATTAGATAATTAACTACATTAGGTGACTTTACTAAGGCTGACGTGTACACTAGTAATTAGATAATTAACTACATTAGGTGACTTTACTAAGGCTGACGTGTACACTAGTAATTAGATAATTAACAACATTAGGTGACTTTACTAAGGCTGACGTGTACACTAGTAATTAGATAATTAACTACATTAGGTGACTTTACTAAGGCTGACGTGTACACTAGTAATTAGATAATTAACATTAGGTGACTTTACTAAGGCTGACGTGTACACTAGTAATTAGATAATTAACTACATTAGGTGACTTTACTAAGGCTGACGTGTACACTAGTAATTAGATAATTAACTACATTAGGTGACTTTATTAAGGCTGACGTGTACACTAGTAATTAGATAATTAACTACATTAGGTGACTTTACTAAGGCTGACGTGTACACTAGTAATTAGATAATTAACTACATTAGGTGACTTTACTAAGGCTGACGTGTACACTAGTAATTAGATAATTAACATTAGGTGACTTTACTAAGGCTGACGTGTACACTAGTAATTAGATAATTAACATTGGGTGACTTTACTAAGGCTGACGTGTACACTAGTAATTAGATAATTAACATTAGGTGACTTTACTAAGGCTGACGTGTACACTAGTAATTAGATAATTAACTACATTAGGTGACTTTACTAAGGCTGACGTGTACACTAGTAATTAGATAATTAACATTAGGTGGGTTTAATTGTACACTAGTAATTAGATAATTAACTACATTGGGTGACTTTACTAAGGCTGACGTGTACACTAGTAATTAGATAATTAACTACATTAGGTGACTTTACTAAGGCTGACGTGTACACTAGTAATTAGATAATTAACTACATTAGGTGACTTTACTAAGGCTGACGTGTACACTAGTAATTAGATAATTAACTACATTAGGTGACTTTACTAAGGCTGACGTGTACACTAGTAATTAGATAATTAACTACATTAGGTGACTTTACTAAGGCTGACGTGTACACTAGTAATTAGATAATTAACTACATTAGGTGACTTTACTAAGGCTGACGTGTACACTAGTAATTAGATAATTAACTACATTAGGTGACTTTACTAAGGCTGACGTGTACACTAGTAATTAGATAATTAACATTAGGTGACTTTACTAAGGCTGACGTGTACACTAGTAATTAGATAATTAACTACATTAGGTGACTTTACTAAGGCTGACGTGTACACTAGTAATTAGATAATTAACTACATTAGGTGACTTTACTAAGGCTGACGTGTACACTAGTAATTAGATAATTAACTACATTAGGTGACTTTACTAAGGCTGACGTGTACACTAGTAATTAGATAATTAACTACATTAGGTGACTTTACTAAGGCTGACGTGCACACTAGTAATTAGATAATTAACTACATTAGGTGACTTTACTAAGGCTGACGTGTACACTAGTAATTAGATAATTAACTACATTAGGTGACTTTACTAAGGCTGACGTGTACACTAGTAATTAGATAATTAACTACATTAGGTGACTTTACTAAGGCTGACGTGTACACTAGTAATTAGATAATTAACTACATTAGGTGACTTTACTAAGGCTGACGTGTACACTAGTAATTAGATAATTAACTACATTAGGTGACTTTACTAAGGCTGACGTGTACACTAGTAATTAGATAATTAACATTAGGTGACTTTACTAAGGCTGACGTGTACACTAGTAATTAGATAATTAACATTAGGTGACTTTACTAAGGCTGACGTGTACACTAGTAATTAGATAATTAACATTAGGTGACTTTACTAAGGCTGACGTGTACACTAGTAATTAGATAATTAACTACATTAGGTGACTTTACTAAGGCTGACGTGTACACTAGTAATTAGATAATTAACTACATTAGGTGACTTTACTAAGGCTGACGTGTACACTAGTAATTAGATAATTAACTACATTAGGTGACTTTACTAAGGCTGACGTGTACACTAGTAATTAGATAATTAACTACATTAGGTGACTTTACTAAGGCTGACGTGTACACTAGTAATTAGATAATTAACATTAGGTGACTTTACTAAGGCTGACGTGTACACTAGTAATTAGATAATTAACTACATTAGGTGACTTTACTAAGGCTGACGTGTACACTAGTAATTAGATAATTAACTACATTAGGTGACTTTACTAAGGCTGACGTGTACACTAGTAATTAGATAATTAACTACATTAGGTGACTTTACTAAGGCTGACGTGTACACTAGTAATTAGATAATTAACTACATTAGGTGACTTTACTAAGGCTGACGTGTACACTAGTAATTAGATAATTAACATTAGGTGACTTTACTAAGGCTGACGTGTACACTAGTAATTAGATAATTAACATTAGGTGACTTTACTAAGGCTGACGTGTACACTAGTAATTAGATAATTAACTACATTAGGTGACTTTACTAAGGCTGACGTGTACACTAGTAATTAGATAATTAACATTAGGTGACTTTACTAAGGCTGACGTGTACACTAGTAATTAGATAATTAACATTAAGTGACTTTACTAAGGCTGACGTGTACACTAGTAATTAGATAATTAACTACATTAGGTGACTTTACTAAGGCTGACGTGTACACTAGTAATTAGATAATTAACTACATTAGGTGACTTTACTAAGGCTGACGTGTACACTAGTAATTAGATAATTAACTACATTAGGTGACTTTACTAAGGCTGACGTGTACACTAGTAATTAGATAATTAACTACATTAGGTGACTTTACTAAGGCTGACGTGTACACTAGTAATTAGATAATTAACATTAGGTGACTTTACTAAGGCTGACGTGTACACTAGTAATTAGATAATTAACTACATTAGGTGACTTTACTAAGGCTGACGTGTACACTAGTAATTAGATAATTAACTACATTAGGTGACTTTACTAAGGCTGACGTGTACACTAGTAATTAGATAATTAACTACATTAGGTGACTTTACTAAGGCTGACGTGTACACTAGTAATTAGATAATTAACATTAGGTGACTTTACTAAGGCTGACGTGTACACTAGTAATTAGATAATTAACATTAGGTGACTTTACTAAGGCTGACGTGTACACTAGTAATTAGATAATTAACACATTAGGTGACTTTACTAAGGCTGACGTGTACACTAGTAATTAGATAATTAACATTAGGTGACTTTACTAAGGCTGACGTGTACACTAGTAATTAGATAATTAACTACATTAGGTGACTTTACTAAGGCTGACGTGTACACTAGTAATTAGATAATTAACATTAGGTGACTTTACTAAGGCTGACGTGTACACTAGTAATTAGATAATTAACTACATTAGGTGACTTTACTAAGGCTGACGTGTACACTAGTAATTAGATAATTAACTACATTAGGTGACTTTACTAAGGCTGACGTGTACACTAGTAATTAGATAATTAACATTAGGTGACTTTACTAAGGCTGACGTGTACACTAGTAATTAGATAATTAACTACATTAGGTGACTTTACTAAGGCTGACGTGTACACTAGTAATTAGATAATTAACTACATTAGGTGACTTTACTAAGGCTGACGTGTACACTAGTAATTAGATAATTAACATTAGGTGGGTTTACTAAGGCTGACGTGTACACTAGTAATTAGATAATTAACATTAGGTGGGTTTACTAAGGCTGACGTGTACACTAGTAATTAGATAATTAACATTAGGTGACTTTACTAAGGCTGACGTGTACACTAGTAATTAGATAATTAACTACATTAGGTGACTTTACTAAGGCTGACGTGTACACTAGTAATTAGATAATTAACATTAAGTGACTTTACTAAGGCTGACGTGTACACTAGTAATTAGATAATTAACTACATTAGGTGACTTTACTAAGGCTGACGTGCACACTAGTAATTAGATAATTAACATTAGGTGGGTTTACTAAGGCTGACGTGTACACTAGTAATTAGATAATTAACTACATTAGGTGACTTTACTAAGGCTGACGTGTACACTAGTAATTAGATAATTAACATTAGGTGACTTTACTAAGGCTGACGTGTACACTAGTAATTAGATAATTAACATTAGGTGACTTTACTAAGGCTGACGTGTACACTAGTAATTAGATAATTAACTACATTAGGTGACTTTACTAAGGCTGACGTGTACACTAGTAATTAGATAATTAACATTAGGTGGGTTTACTAAGGCTGACGTGTAAACTAGTAATTAGATAATTAACATTAGGTGACTTTACTAAGGCTGACGTGTACACTAGTAATTAGATAATTAACATTAGGTGACTTTACTAAGGCTGACGTGTACACTAGTAATTAGATAATTAACATTAGGTGACTTTACTAAGGCTGACGTGTACACTAGTAATTAGATAATTAACTACATTAGGTGACTTTACTAAGGCTGACGTGTACACTAGTAATTAGATAATTAACTACATTAGGTGACTTTACTAAGGCTGACGTGTACACTAGTAATTAGATAATTAACTACATTAGGTGACTTTACTAAGGCTGACGTGTACACTAGTAATTAGATAATTATTAGATAATTGTAACTAGTAATTAGATAATTAACATTAGGTGACTTTACTAAGGCTGACGTGTACACTAGTAATTAGATAATTAACATTAGGTGACTTTACTAAGGCTGACGTGTACACTAGTAATTAGATAATTAACTTACATTTAGGTGACTGTACACTAGTAATTAGATAATTAACATTAGGTGACTTTACTAAGGCTGACGTGTACACTAGTAATTAGATAATTAACTACATTAGGTGACTTTACTAAGGCTGACGTGTACACTAGTAATTAGATAATTAACATTAGGTGACTTTACTAAGGCTGACGTGTACACTAGTAATTAGATAATTAACATTAGGTGACTTTACTAAGGCTGACGTGTACACTAGTAATTAGATAATTAACTACATTAGGTGACTTTACTAAGGCTGACGTGTACACTAGTAATTAGATAATTAACATTAGGTGACTTTACTAAGGCTGACGTGTACACTAGTAATTAGATAATTAACTACATTAGGTGACTTTACTAAGGCTGACGTGTACACTAGTAATTAGATAATTAACATTAGGTGACTTTACTAAGGCTGACGTGTACACTAGTAATTAGATAATTAACATTAGGTGACTTTACTAAGGCTGACGTGTACACTAGTAATTAGATAATTAACTACATTAGGTGACTTTACTAAGGCTGACGTGTACACTAGTAATTAGATAATTAACTACATTAGGTGACTTTACTAAGGCTGACGTGTACACTAGTAATTAGATAATTAACTACATTAGGTGACTTTACTAAGTCTGACGTGTACACTAGTAATTAGATAATTAACTAAGGCTGACGTGTACACTAGTAATTAGATAATTAACTACATTAGGTGACTTTACTAAGGCTGACGTGTACACTAGTAATTAGATAATTAACATTAGGTGACTTTACTAAGGCTGACGTGTACACTAGTAATTAGATAATTAACATTAGGTGACTTTACTAAGGCTGACGTGTACACTAGTAATTAGATAATTAACTACATTAGGTGACTTTACTAAGGCTGACGTGTACACTAGTAATTAGATAATTAACATTAGGTGGGTTTACTAAGGCTGACGTGTACACTAGTAATTAGATAATTAACTACATTAGGTGACTTTACTAAGGCTGACGTGTACACTAGTAATTAGATAATTAACATTAGGTGACTTTACTAAGGCTGACGTGTACACTAGTAATTAGATAATTATCTACATTAGGTGACTTTACTAAGGCTGACGTGTACACTAGTAATTAGATAATTAACTACATTAGGTGACTTTACTAAGGCTGACGTGTACACTAGTAATTAGATAATTAACATTAGGTGACTTTACTAAGGCTGACGTGTACACTAGTAATTAGATAATTAACATTAGGTGACTTTACTAAGGCTGACGTGTACACTAGTAATTAGATAATTAACATTAGGTGACTTTACTAAGGCTGACGTGTACACTAGTAATTAGATAATTAACATTAGGTGACTTTACTAAGGCTGACGTGTACACTAGTAATTAGATAATTAACTACATTAGGTGACTTTACTAAGGCTGACGTGTACACTAGTAATTAGATAATTAACATTAGGTGACTTTACTAAGGCTGACGTGTACACTAGTAATTAGATAATTAACATTAGGTGACTTTACTAAGGCTGACGTGTACACTAGTAATTAGATAATTAACATTAGGTGACTTTACTAAGGCTGACGTGTACACTAGTAATTAGATAATTAACATTAGGTGACTTTACTAAGGCTGACGTGTACACTAGTAATTAGATAATTAACTACATTAGGTGACTTTACTAAGGCTGACGTGTACACTAGTAATTAGATAATTAACATTAGGTGACTAAGGCTGACGTGTACACTAGTACTAAGGCTGACGTGTACACTAGTAATTAGATAATTAACTACATTAGGTGACTTTACTAAGGCTGACGTGTACACTAGTAATTAGATAATTAACTACATTGGGTGACTTTACTAAGGCTGACGTGTACACTAGTAATTAGATAATTAACTACATTGGGTGACTTTACTAAGGCTGACGTGTACAGTAATAATTAGATAAATAACATTAGGTGACTTTACTAAGGCTGACGTGTACACTAGTAATTAGATAATTAACATTAGGTGACTTTACTAAGGCTGACGTGTACACTAGTAATTAGATAATTAACTACAGTAGGTGACTTTACTAAGGCTGACGTGTACACTAGTAATTAGATAATTAACATTAGGTGACTTTACTAAGGCTGACGTGTACACTAGTAATTAGATAATTAACTACATTAGGTGACTTTACTAAGGCTGACGTGTACACTAGTAATTAGATAATTAACTACATTAGGTGACTTTACTAAGGCTGACGTGTACACTAGTAATTAGATAATTAACTACATTAGGTGACTTTACTAAGGCTGACGTGTACACTAGTAATTAGATAATTAACTACATTAGGTGACTTTACTAAGGCTGACGTGTACACTAGTAATTAGATAAATAACTACATTAGGTGACTTTACTAAGGCTGACGTGTACACTAGTAATTAGATAATTAACTACATTAGGTGGGTTTACTAAGGCTGACGTGTACACTAGTAATTAGTGAATTAACATTAAGTGTAGATCAGTAAAGATTGCTGATCATGTTTAAGTTGATATATGATCGCTGACATTACCTAGGAAGAGTATACATGTACATTTCAAACTTCAAATTACATTATTTTATATGAAAAAGACAATTAGCTAAAATTACATTCATTTTGTCCACTTGTAAGGCATCAGACTAGGACAACTGATTGATATACTCGGGGTTCATTTCCTTTGTAAGGCATCAGACGAGGACAACTGATTGATATACTCGGGGTTCATTTCCTTTGTAAGGCATCAGACTAGGACAACTGATTGATATACTCGGGGTTCATTTCCTTTGTAAGGCATCAGACTAGGACAACTGATTGATATACTCGGGGTTCATTTCCTTTGTAAGGCATCAGACTAGGACAACTGATTGATATACTCGGGGTTCATTTCGTCAACAGGAATAGTACACTTGTTGATTTCAATCTATACATTCATACTTCAAAATACTTTATAAAACATTAATTTTCTAAATTAACATATAATGGTTCAGATGTACGTATTTCCAAGTTATATATGAATGAAGAAAGCACGGTCCATGATGACGAGTAACACGTTTGAAAATTAGTTGCATGTTATGATATCATTCATGTATCTTTTCGTTTCGCTGGTATGGAAAGGCTGATCCAGGTAATTATCTGTTTCATTTTCAAAAGCCATACCATTACCCTGCTTGTGTATATCCTATAGTATAGAGATACTACCTGGTGGGTATGAAGCGTGGAGAATTGTTTTTTCTTCATTTTGGGACAACTGACCTTAGGGAATAGTCACAGACATTCATAATTTATCATTGTCTAATTAATAAAGCAAACGTTGGTAATATTCTGTTTGAATTTTGTCGTCTACTCTACGATACATGTATTTCATTTGATGTGTTGATAAATAAACGCATTTAGATTAAATTAATATAAATGTATAAAATATGTTAAAGCGTCATAACTTAGAAAGGGAAGGTAAAATGCTAGCAAATCGTAACACCGTACCACAAAAAGTCAAAAACAACAAGGTAATGTCACTGTGTACAGATTATTTTTGCCATTTTTTCCCTGGCAAATATTGACGAAAACAACGAAAATGTCTACATGCTTACAAAATATAATTCAAACAGATTCATCCAATAGAATACTAATTGTTGTAATTCAACCGGTGAAATGAGAGCATGATATGACAAAATGTAAGACTGATATGGGAACTGTGGAGGAAACACAAATGTCAAAATGTTCCGAAATGATAAGCGTCTTCTGCTTTATCAGTGACACCCACGTATTATCAATCGATCAATGTAACTAATGAAACTTAAACACCATTAACAGTAAGAATTAGATTCAACATTAATGACGTTATAAACATTATTGAAAGTGAGGATTAGATTCAACATTAATGAAGTCACTAACATCATTGAGAGTACGATTTAATTTAAACATTAATGATGTCACCAACATTATTGACAGCAAGTACTAGATTTAACATAAATGACGTCACTGACATCATTTACAGTAAGTATTAGATTTAACATAAATGATGTCACTGACATCGTTTACAGTAAGTATTGGATTTTAACATTAATGACGTCATCAACATCATTTACAGTAAGTTTAAGATTCTACTTTAATGACGTCACTAAAGTCATTGACAGTAAATGTTAGATTAAAAACTATTGATGTCACTAACAGACCGTTCGACAAACTAGGAATGTGTCGCTTTAATTGTGTTATTTCTATAGCCACAGAGGAATTGGATTTATGACGCATGTCTAATGACATCAAATGCTATATGAATGGTAGCGTCCTGACTCTTCTATTCAGATGAAGTGTGATGGTCGGGATCACAGAAAATATTCCAGATAACAACATAGGATATTATTTGGGGACGTTGAATACAACACACTGGAACTCAATATAGACTTGTTAAAATCCACTAAATTAACAAAGATCAGATCTGGTCGATTGTGATGAAAAGAATAAGTGATTTTGAGGATATATATGATTAATTGCACGAAATATGTAATAAGTATTGACTTTAAAAGGGCTTAAAATTTCAAAGAGAAATATTCATCATGTTTCAGCCATTGAAATTGTACATGGAATATACGACAGTGCACGGACTCGGACGTGTCGCCACGGTACAACATATCATCCACAAATTGATTTGGATCGTCCTTTTCCTGACATCCCTTGGGATGTGTATATATCAGGTCACTCGTCTCGGACAACAGTTTATGTCGTAAGTGTGTGGGATGTGGAGGAAGGGGGGAGGGGGTAAGAGGAGGAGGGGGTGTGTAGGAGGGTGTGTGTGGAGGGGGAAGGATAATTTGTTATCCCCCCCCCCCCATTTTTTAGGGGTTTTTTTGTGCTTCATCCATGTTTGAGATACACAATAAGAAAAACTGACTTCGACTACACTAAAGAACATTCACGTTTTTAAAGTTTGCTGTTACAAATAGCCTATGGTTCATAAACAGTTGGCTTCGATATCGTTTAATCAATTTGTTTAGAGTCTACACTAGGACAACTAGAATTTATCGATTTATCGGATGGATATTTGATTACCTGTATAGATATTTCAATTACGGCTATGTTAATTAATTACCATAACATCATTACATCAATATCTGAAAACGGTACAGTTGTTCAATAATCAGAAGATGTAAATATATCTCTTCAAATGTCACAAACAAATTGGTTTACTATGTCTACGTCCTGACTGGTTTATGATGTAAAGACGTGGTGTGTGACAGTTTTTGTTAATCGATGATCATTTCTTGATAGACAGTTTAAAATGTTGACAATTCCGTTGTTCAAATTGTACGACTATAAATGACCATTACCCTTTTTTTTATCTGTAATTGATGTTGGGTGTCAATTATAAGACGGAAACCAAATCACTACTTTAAAAAAAGGCTTAACATAAACCACATGTTAAGATGTATTTTTACAATAAAAGTATGTCATATTTAATTCAGAAAAGATTGAGAGGTTTCCGATTAAATATCACATATATTTCACTAGCATGACTATGGCATTCTCAGCTAGCCACTCTAAGTGGTATTCAAACAATTTGTGGTGTTCAGTATTAAGAAACACTTACATAATTAATTTTCTAGAAATAATATCCGAAAACAAACAAACAAACGAAAAGTGCACAGGAAACATTTTCCGGAAAACCAATTGGTTCAACCTTCGCTTCATTTGGCAATTGCAATGCAGTGAACGGAAAGCAGCGATCTGATTGGTGAAAAGTACAAAAGTATCATCACAGATATTTATTTTTACCGGATTTATAAATTTGTATGAACAGTTCTCTGGCAAAACGGCCATAAGTAACAAGATTGGTTATTCCACTCCTGAAATGTACAGTTATTGTCATAATGTTCTATTTCAGATAAATACAACAACATACAAATACTGTTTACTATTATAGTCAAAACACGTTATCACACATCATAACCGTATAATTGTAATGTAATATGATAAACTTATAATATCCTACACTATAATTAATTATAAAATGGCTTGCAAAATGATATTTTAGCGTTTTAATTGAATGATATAATTATCAACATCGTACAATGTATTAGAGCTGTACAGTGTATTGTATTGATGTACAGTTGATGTACACAGTGTATTGTATTGATGTACAGCGTAATCTAGCAAAACAATAACAATATCACTTATATATTGTATTGATGTACAGCGTAATCTAGCAAAACAATATCACTTATATACTGGTCCCCGTACAATGTATTAGAGCTGTACAGTGTATTGTATTGATGTACAGCGTAATCTAGCAAAACAATATCACTTACATACTGGTCCCCGTACAATACAGTGTATTGTATTGATGTACAATCTAGCAAATCAATATATACTGGTCCCCGTACAATGTATTAGAGCTGTACAGTGTATTGTATTGATGTACAGTGTAATCTAGCAAAACAATATTACTTATATACTGGTACCTCTAGGCATCAAGGTAATAACGGAAACAATGATGTATTGAGAAACATAAAATATAAACATAAAAACATTGGTACAAAACTATAGGATACATAGCTATATGGATTCACTGTGTTGTATTGTTGCTAGGTAGAGAACTTCCCTAGTTTGTTCTATTCAGTTACATTTTGGACACGTTATAACGGGGTCAATTTGAATACACTTGGTCTTCTATAATAATATGACCTAATATATGTACGTCGAAGATAGTATAAAAATGAAATTTTTGACATAATGGAAAGGTTCTCAGCTCTATCTGTAATGTCCTTGTGTTGTGTTAAGATTGAGTGAGATCAACCGAAATCTGGCTATGTACTTTTTTTTTAACTCTTCCTCAGTTAACGTACTTAGTAGTATTGTAAATAACAAAAATATATTAATAATATGTTGATATAGTTTTCCTCTAGAATTATTACTCATATCAGATAATATCTGTTGATGATAAACATCGTAAAACCTTTGTTTAATCCAGCTGAACACTATTTTTCCGTTACAATCTGTATCACAAATTATCTTATCCTAATTTAAGCTCAATATCCAGCCATAATGCACTCTCCTTGCACTAACATAATGCAGCAATTATTTGTTTCAGTAACCCAATCAGTACCACAATTTCACTCAAGTATGAACCACAGGGATTTCCTCTAGTCTCCATTTGTAATCTCAACCCAGCAAGCTTTTCTAAGATTGTCGGGATCAGGGAATTTCACCATATTCTGGCTGAAGCATCAGAACATAGCGCTATTCCAATGGAGAAATTTAAAAATGCAAGTGGAATGACGCAACCGGTATGTTGAGTATGGGTATTTATGTAAATCAGTCCGATAATTCTTTTTATATTTATTTCTAACATTACAACAGTGATGATTATATAATTTTGAAAGTTTCTAATTTTATCATCATTGATTCGGGCTTGATAGTTAGTATTATTACATATCAAATTTCTTCTCGTTTCAGCTTCCTGATTTCACACATACATCAACATTCCGACTGAGTAAGCATGCGTTTATGCTCTCTTGTCAAGTCTGATGACATCATTTTTTGCTTTAAAACATGATAGATGGTGATCAAAGTTTTACATGACTCAGATACAACAGCTTTGCAAACGTTATACGGAAAGATGTCGCAAAAAATATGTTTCGTTTCGATGCATAAACATTCATCGATACCTAACAACTTAAATATCTAATTATAAGTAGATATATGCATATAATTACATAAAAGTTACCCATTTCAGATGATTATGACCATCCAATTGGCATGGCAAAGAAGTTGTTCCATGCTCGTCTAGCTAATCTGTCTCTTGAAAACCTGACTGCCCTTAACGAAGACTTCGAGCATTTCATTGTCGACTGCAAATACCAAGGAGCGAAATGTAGACGGGAGTATTTATCATTTCTTATTTATCAACCACCTATCATTTCTTCATTGATAAACAACAATCTTATAATATCCACTGAAGTCATGTGGATATGAATTTTCCGTTTGAAGCAAAATGTAATATGACACTGCATGCTGCAGTATGTGTACTGTGTATATATAATATTTAATACAGAAATAATGTAAACTGATATTTGCTGATAATGACAGGTTAGACAATAAGTAAAGTCAAATGTGTAAAGTTGATATGCGAGGAATGCAACGATCAGATTATATGGAGGGTGATATGGAAACTTAACTGTGTATCAAAGTGTGTAACGTTTAAAAAACTTTCATCTGCAGTGATTTCATCATTACGCGTGATAGAGGATACAGCATGTGTTACCAGAAGAAGATCGATAGGTTCCTCACCGAGAATGCTGGTCCAGATGCTGGTATATACTGTTATCATTTATTACATATCAATTACGCCAGTTCATATATCTACAGGTATCGTTCGAGGTTAATCATACGATCAGTTGATAAACCAATTACATCAAAATATAAAGAAATATTTTATAAACTAGATCAAAAATTACTAAATGACACTTTTTCGCAAATTTTGATGATTTATGTAAAGCAACACTTGGATTATTAATGGTATTTATAATTTTCTGAAATATGTTTATTATATTACAATTTCCACGTGGAGCTAATCAACATTTACCCAGTGTAGTCATCATGTGTACATTGTATATAATCTTTTCGCTTACATATATAAGGTCTTTTGTTCTGTTCATTCATTATTTTAAGAACATATTTTATATTTGGTATTACACCATGTTTAACCGTCGTCATTAATCATCATCAGCAAATGATAATAAACAAGTAATAGATCTAAGATCATTATACATTAGATGTGTAATCATTTTGTGAGGGATCGAAACAAAATTGCCCGCTTTGACCTGTTAACAATTTCATATTGAATAGAAAATCATAAAAAAGATTGTGATGATTTTTTATAAGGTCTGGAAGTAATGGTGTCTGTAAAACATTCGGAATACATACCCTTCGTCAGTGAATCGACTGGTGTCCGGGTCATTATACAGGATGACGCCACAGATGTACTTTCTGAGAATGGATTTAATCTTCCCACTGGTTTTGAAATAGACATCGCAGTGTCTGTGGTAAGGTGTTTTTTTTTTTTTTTTTTTTTATAAAATAGTGTTGAAATATGATACATTTTTTCTTACATTTTTTTAAAAAGTTATAAAAATGATATGATACCTACAGTGAAAATTACACGACACAGTGTTGGATGCATGTGATAAGGTAAGAAATTAACATAATTTGTATGTCAATACATCATTATATATTGATGTAAAATGTATAATCCATACACAAAAAATTAAAAGAAAAGAAAATAAAAAATAAAATTTCAACACAATCATAATCCATACACAAATTCGATGAATTAGGATGCAAAATGAACAAAAGAAAAAAAGATTTCAATCCAAGAATAAGACAAAGCAATGTCACGTTTCCAACAGGTATACTTACGAGCACCAAACACGCCCAAGTTTATAGTGTACAAGGAAATATAATATTCTAAATGAGATCATTACAAGGAATGAAAAAATCACCATCAGTTTCATCGACCTGCTTCTCACGAAATCCTATGTTGTGAGTTTGTCATTTGCGGACATCTAACGTCGTCAGAATATCTGAAATATCGAATCAACTGCGACTTGTAAACCTCCGGCTGGGGATGCAGGGGTATTACTCTCTAGAAATGGAAAACATTTACAATACCGGAATTGAAATATTAACGCATATACATCCTGAAGTAAGTTTACATTAAAGGAACACTCACTTTGGATTTTCTTAAGCGTCACTGATGAAACCGCCGAATGGTACAGATTAATGGCTTTACAGTTACAGTTATTGTATTAGATGAGGAAAGCCATAATCTTTATCCAATTACATATGAATGAGAGCAAACTAGTAAGTGTTTGCAACATAGTATTTTATATGATATGGAAATTGTTGAGGTCAGGTTCAGTATTCACGCGCATATGAGGGAAAAGATGTCGACAGATAAGGTTTTTACCACCTATGATATCCTTAGATAGACTTATATTTAAATATACAGTCAGAAACAAAGAGAGTGCCGGGACCTGACCTGCGCTGTGAGGAGAAGAGTTTCTGGCAGCGGAAGCTGGTACGTCAATATTTTTTCTTGTTAATCTTTATTATTGTAAATAGGTTTTAATCAAAAAGGAATATTATGCTTTGTTATAAATATTGTGATCAATCGTTTCTGACCGATATGGATGGGTTTAGCAACCTTTTTGCAATCAACGAAACAAACGTATATGATAAAAGTCCATCCAAAGTCATCCTAGTTGTTTTAACTGTTTAAACCTAAGAAAATACATACTGGGTATGGTAGACGTCTATGTTATCATCAGAAAAAAACCTCGTGTTCTTATAAATATTAAAGGCGAAGCAGAAAGGAAAAGTTTAGCTCTGAAATGAAATAGGAATTCTTTCACTCTTACGAATGACTTCTGTTTTGATAAAAGATTAAAGGGTTGATGCCAATACTTGCTATTCTTTATTAGATGAAAAGTAACAAAGTTAACAGGAACGCACAAATCAGCCGTTGTTGTCTTCATATAAAAGCAGACATGTACATTATTTATATACATTAAGATGTTCCTATCGTAACAGGCTTGTATGAAGAACTGCTCCATAACTCACGCAACGCGACGATGCGAGTGTGCACCATACTTTGGCTATAGCGATGAAATAGAAAGAACTTGCATGACGGCGACAGGTAGATCAACAAGACGTGAATGACAGAGTGGTTCACCATTCAACATTGAAAACAATGCATTTCAAAACTATTAAGGACATTGCTTTTTATTTTTCAGAACAGTAATATGTACATTCTACAATTGCATTTTTTAAACGTTGTAGGTTTAAGTTTTTAAATACACCATGGCCTGTTCTGATAAGTTAAAGATCATTTTTACAAGAATATCTGCAACAAAGTCGCATGCGTTATCATCTGTTTAAAACACCTTTGTATATGTTGTACTAGTATAACTTCTTTTTCTGCAAGCAATGTGTTGGTGGCAAAAATCTATAGGACTTATGAGTCCTAAGTGTAACGTTAATATTACAGGCTAAATATTCAATATGTATAAATGTTTTTTTTTTCTAGAAATGAGTTGTTTAAAGACGGAAATAGAAGAATGGATGAGAAGCGATACATGTGCAGCCTGCAAGGTTCCTTGTTTGTAAGTTGTTGATGTACATTATATTCATATTCATTGACCGACTAAGGATGTGCTGTGTAACAGACTTTTTTTTATCTTATACACCTGTTTTTCTTAATCCATTATTGAATACATGATTTATATAAAAATGCGATATATTGTTTGCGGCAAAACAAAAGCAAAACAAAAAAACAAAAACAAAAGCAAAAAAAAACAAAAAACCAAAAAACAAAATAATAATAACAATGAAAATCATTAGCGTGAATGTGAATTTTAGAATTTTTAAAAAGAGAAGTCTGCACAACATGTTGCAGATCAAAAGTATTTGCTCTAAAAGTTATTCTGCATAATCCATGCAGATTCCTTAACTAGTTGGAAGTGTTTTCCATTATCTAGCGTTTTTATTTATTCAAAACACTTCTAATAATGACACACTTCATGTGAAGCTGAGTGAACATAATCGACAGGTAAAATGAAGTTATTGGACAGGTTCAGGTACGTTGTTGGACAAGCAAACATAATTTCTCTATTTTGCGATAGATATAGTAAACATATAACAAAGGATACTATCAGTAAATTTAATTTCCTTTCTGAATGATTACATTTCATACTTTTAAATTGACACTTAAGTAATCAAAGACAAATTTCAACCACGAATAGTCTTTCCATCCACACGCTTGAATCTTTGACGACATTTCATTGATACACAAAAAGGATGCGTAACCTTGACAAGTTAAACAGAGGAAATCAACCCCCTATAGTTGTGCAAGATATAATTCATTACATAAGGACGTGTCATACTCGCTAAAACGGTGATGACTGTTCAAAATAATGGTTTATATTTATTCTTGCAAAGTTTTAACACTATACAACATTACCAGATTAAAATTTTGACCATACTAGCATGGAAACATTGACAATTTAACTTTCGCGTGGAAATGTTACAGGAACTAATTCTGCAAACCACATGGGTAATAAAATTTCTTTTACATTTAACAAAAATTGCAATAAATTAAATTCATGGAATAAATATGATCTCTGAAAATGTTTCTGTTTTTATGTCACAATCATACTTTAAAAGGGTACGTTTTATCGATTCAGCGGAAAAGTTGCAGTTTGTTTTGAAGAGTCAAATGTGGCAGTTCTACTAAATAAATCCTTCCACCAATGACCTACCGTTCCAGAGTTATTCTGTCAAGTACTAACAATGATGTCTCTACAGTAAATTTTGATGAAAAGCCACTAACGTGTAAATATAGCGATTGGATATTATTCTTTCGTTAACCATGCTTTTAGGGAGCAATTCCGCTAAAATATATTCTAAATGGGGCGCTATGAGTAGTTTGAAGGTTTATGGATTGAAAGTTTATTTAAATTTAAGATATTTCAGTTAATAACGTAACTACTGAAATTATTCGTTATTTTAACTCCATGAAATAATACAACTAATTTATATTTAAGTGAGAAATCTTACACATCATCGGTTTCAATGGCAAGATGGCCATCTGATGCTTATGCTGAAGTTCTGGCAGTGGACAACAACTGGGCCCATGGGAGCGACATTGGAAAGATCAGGTAACACAGCATGGTCAGGCAATGTCGATTGATACATAATGTATATAACTGACTACAACTAGGCCCATCGATTAACACAGCATGATACATAATGTATATAACTGACTACAACTAGGCCCATGGGAGCGACATCGGAAAGATCAGGTAACACAGCATGGTCAAGCAATGCCGATTGATACATAATGTATATAACTGACAACAATCGGGCCCTTGGGAGCGACATCGGAAAGATCAGATAACACAGCATGGTCAAGCAATGCCGATTGATACATAATGTATATAACTGACAACAATCGGGCCCTTGGGAGCGACATCGGAAAGATCAGATAACACAGCATGGTCAAGCAATGTCGATTGATACATAATGTATATAACTGACAACAACTGGGCTCATGGATGCGACATCGGAAAGATCAGGTAACACACAGCATGGTCAGGCAATCGGAAAGATCAGGTAACACAGCATGGTCAAGCAATGTCGATTGATACATAATGTATATAGCTAACAACAACTGGGCCCATGGGAGCGACATCGGAAAGATCAGGTAAAACAGCATGGTCAGGCAATGTCGATTGATACATAATGTATATAACTGACAACAATCGGGCCCTTGAAAACAACAACTCGCAAAGATAATACAGCATTTTCTGTCGTTGATGTTTTTTTTAGTAAAGCCAATTTGTGTAATTAATTAAAACATTTAATGGTTAACCAATATGTTAATAGGAATATTATCAAACGTCTAAAGCATTTGAAGAATTTATAAATTTGATCTTTTTTTAGTCATGTTGCTTCTTTTATATTCAGAGCTGATCACATGCTTCTCCGTGTGTATTTTTCGTCCCTGCAAAAAGAAGTCATTGATGAAGAATTGTCTTATACGGTAAATATAATCAAAAGACGTTTGCGGTTTTAATAAGAACCGGAGACAGCACAGTCAGTGTTATCTAACCTTTATGAAACTATTTTATATTGACTTACAAACTATGTACTTGTGATAACAGTTCCTATAATCCAGTAAATCACATCATTTTCCATTCTTGTGGTTTTGTACAATTTACTTCGTCTGTTAATGTTTTTTACCACCGGAAAAGTAATTTGGCAACGCCGATAATATATTACAGTCTTCAATTGATTTCAATCGTGTATACACGCGTATATAATTTTCAGTCTGAGAACTTCGTCAGCGACATTGGAGGACAGCTTGGTTTATGGGCAGGACTATCGGTGCTAAGTCTTGCTGAAGTGGTGGAACTAGTCGTCCTCTGGATAACGCATTGCTGCAAGAAGAAGAACCGGACTGATCACTCTGATTTACCACACAAGACCTCAGACTGAGGGATGAGACGGTATCGGACGGAGAAAAAGACATTTTGCCGTTGACGGTCTTCCTTTAGACACTTACTGGAAAAAAATGTTGAAATTAATATTGTTTGGTACACATATCATAGAAACGTGTTATATATGTATATTTTTGATGAGAAATGTCGCTTGGTAGTTAAAGTTTTAGTGTGTCGACCATCCCAACGTAGCAGAAAAAAATATGTAATATATTAGTTAGAACGCTGAATCCATATGCTATGCGGCTTACATATACATAAACTTGTTCATTGATATATATTTTGTTTGTTCCCGATGTTGTTTATCTTCGTGTCAGTGTATTCAACGCAACGTTTTTGGCACATAATTTGATACCTTTATATTAACTTCTCTAGACACCAGGTGGTTTTGAGAGTTGGGCCTTACCGATTCTGTTTATTGTGTGGGTGTCATTGAGTTTGCTGTTATATTGGTGGATCTCTCAAACTCCTGTCATATTAGTGTTTCAATTCTGTATATACTCTTACCGTTAAAAAGCATTGCAAGCATCTTTAACAAATCTAACATGTAAGATAAACCAGTCTATCATATGTATGGTTATTTCAGGAAACTGCCATTTCAGGAGGTGAATATGAAGTCCGGTATAGGGATGCAACAGTCAGATATATTCAGAACGTATTACTTGTCATTATACATTGGAATCCGATCGGAAATAAATTATATCTGTAATAAAGTAAATGTTTTTCTTTCATGTTTAATTATGCGTTTTATTTGGATAAACATGTTCAAATACGTCAATTTCATTTTGATCATTTTAAGTACACTTTCAGCCCTTCCAGACATTACTACGAAACCTACCTTTATGGTGTTGAAACTCTACTGGACACAGCTCTTTTTACTAATTAGGAACTTCCCATCATTAACTGACCAGCAAAACATATTTCAATAAAATTGAATATGACATAGGTTAGATAACTTACTCTGTATGGACTGTCTCTGTAATATTAGTTTAGAGTTAAATATGACATTGGTTAAATAACTTACTTTGTATGGACTGTCCTTGTAATATCAGTTAAGAGTTAAATATGACATTGGTTAAATAACTTACTCTGTGTGGACTGTCTCTGTAATATTAATTAAGAGTTAAATATGACATTGGTTAAATAACTTAATCTATGTGGACTGTCTCTGTAATATTAATTAAGAGTTGAATATGACATTGCTTAAATAACTTACTCTATATGGATTGTCCCTGGGATATTTTGTTATCCTCAGTTGTTGCAGATAGGGAATAAAATGAATCAACTTATGCAATGTCCATTAAAACTTCAGAAATTCTATCTAAGGAAGGCATCAAACCACTTCTATGAATGTTGGTTCGTTCTGTGTTAAAGGGATGGGTGGGGGGGGGAGGGGGGTTGGTCATGTGAGGGTTTCAAAAGGGTGGGTGGGTGGGGGGAGGGGGGCTGGTCATGTGAGGATTTCAAAGATACGTGCACATTTGGTTGTTATGTGCATGATACTTATGCTATTCATACATAATGCTATCAATCTTAGATTCTCTTCAAGACTCATTTTGTGTGGTAACTTAATAATTCTTTTCTACACAATGCATTTATTTAAGATATGATAAAATAATACTACAGATGATTGATACTAACTATGAACTTTAATACCATTACAAATTCGTGTCATTTTAACCAATGTTTGCTTTCATATAATTTATGTATTATCTTATCATTGTATGTTTTACTCTGTGAATAATTATGTAAGTACGGAACACAGAATAAAACAGAAATATTTCCGAAATATTTTGTTACAACGTGTTTTTAGGAAAGAAGAGAGTAAATTTGATGTGTTTGTAATTCTGATTTATAAAATCAGTAATAGCAATAGTTATTTTGAGTTGGATTGTTAAAACGTCCTACGTAGGCCCGTCACATATTACACAGAAAACCTAAAGTGAAGCTTTTTCCGAAGGACACAACCTCTGAGGTTTTGCATATTAGAAAATAAACGGGCAATATCAGACGAACCTGTTCTAGTGTTTGCGTCATACATTTGTCTAATAAATCCTTATTAAGATTACTCACACCTCATTGTCAATAACGACTTTTTATTTTCGCCTCTATGCATATGTTGCTAGAAAAAAATTACATATCGACATCAACAAAGAAATCCCATGAAAGGGATATGTTACTTTGTTTTAGGATAATAACGAGCTCAAAGTGAACAAATACTTATTCGAGAGGTTATACAGACTGACCAAACTCTCACTAAGGCTAACATTTGGAGATTTTATGCAATATCCATAGTTTTGTACTGAATTTAAACCTCTTTCCCAGCTGCTCATGACTTAAACAAATGAGACAGTTTGCAACAAAGGGTAGATATTTATATATAAATTCATCACACCTTTTACGGGTTTGTGACTGGATAGCGCTGCATTTCAAACAATAACAATGTGTGGACATGTCTGAAATTGTTATGTTTCTATATATGTTACCCTTAGGTAAGCTCTCTCTATAAAAGCAAATAGCGTATCGACTTGTTCATGCAGATAACATAATTAAGATACGGTTTCGATTTTTTATCAAACATGTTTATTGAAGCTATCCTAATTAACTTCCATGATTAATTTTTACTCGTAAACAATATAATTCCCAAGACATGTTCCATATTGAACTATCTTTGAATGCAATCAATTAGTTGGTTAATATTTAATTATAATCATTATGATGGTCGATGTAACAAGATAAAAATCTATTAAGTAGCCTGAGAAGGTCACACTCAGATAAACAATTTCGCTCGAGGACAACAGGGAATATACACAACAATGTACACAATTTCATGTTTGGTTATTTCAATAATAACACTGATAAATAATTTACATATTTAATAAACTTCTCTGGATGTATATGACTACTAATGAGCAATCCCGTTTGAAGTTTGATAAGATATGTCAGTTTTTAATTCGGGGACCAATCATTTTCTCTTTTTTTTTCAAAACATGATTTGTATAATGTATTGATTTTAACTTTTTAAAATCGAATTTCAACAATACAAAGCATTGTACAAAATAGAAAAGGAAACAAAATTAAGTGGCATGACACGTGTTTTTGTAACCTGGAACATTTTGTACAGTTAGAGCATTAGCAACTGGAATGAAGTAACTTGTGCTGCAGAACAACCAAAAACGAAAAAGAGACAGGGGCAAATGATTGGCATGCAGTGGAACCGATAGGTGAATATAATATCAATATGCTATATTGGGATGATGTTGTAGAATATGAATCTGTATCACATATTGTAAGCGTACGTAAAACTGAATTTACACAGATAAGAACAATTATAAATTGGCACGTTCACAATATTCATTGAAGAAAGCAATCTACAGAAACTATAATTAGCTCAATCGTAAATAAGCAGAAATGTTTCAACACAGTAATCACTAAAATAAGATTACCACCAAAATATAAACGTTTTCAGTATAACTATGATCGGTGATGTATGTTTAAACGATATAACATATAAAAATGTAGTTAATGTACTTGCAATTCCTATAACGTAAAATTCATTAAACACTCCCCCGCCTCACTGTGACAATTCTAGTACTTTCAAGGTAGTCGATCACTTAAACAATCCATCATAATCATGGCCAGTTGATGACATAATACAGTATAAAACTTCCACAATGATAAAATAACAGAACAAGCGTGTAATGATATTCAAACAAACTAAAACACTTATCCAATAGGGCAAACCATTAGTCCTGTTTCTTAGTATGTAATTTATAGTTTATATGCCACAAAAATAGAATATTCCTCAACACGATCACTATGACGACCAAAAAAATTCCCCTTACTATTCATCAACCTGCGCTTTTTGAGCCTCTGTGTGACGTGTTTTGTCAGTCAGTTGACGACTTCTTGCACGAACATCGCGACAATGGGATTAGGCTCTTGAATATCAATATCGAATCAACTGTGACATGTAAATACCATAGGTTGGAGATGCAGGGATATTGCTATCACATAAATTCACAATATAGATATTGAAATCATCACGTTTATCATACAGCTTGATGGAAAGCTGTCCATGTTGGTTTCGTTCTAGGAAAAAATCGAGATTGACCGCTGATGTAGAAGAGTTTGTCGTGTCTTTCTTTTCCTATTCTGGTGGATATCTACCGTGGATGTGGTTTATACATCTCGTTATTTAAAGCCAAGATGTCATCAATTTATCTCAAAGTGAAATTAAACGACATTGCAAGGTCTTTAATAAATTCATCCTGTAAACGAATACAAACCAGCCAACACAGGAGCGCAGTTATTTCTCATAAGTATGACAACAGTCAGTTGGGTGATATTATCACCGAACTCGACGAAGATGTTGTCAATCAGATACTCAGTGAGTATTATGATTTCGTCCTATGCATATTTTTATAACGAAATATGCTTCAGTACAGTTCACAACCATACATTTATACCAGCGTTCACTTTCCTTGGAGAAGAAAACTCTCATAACAAGAACGAAGGAGTTCCTTCAGTTTAGAAGGACGATTGGTGGTGAACAGACTGGAAATATCAAATGTTCCAATCCTCAAAACCTTCTTACAGAAAAAAAAATTTTTTTTTTAGAAAAGGGTTTGAAGATTGGGCAAAAGTTCTTTGGAGTTCTTCAAAATCCACATACTACTATTTCCACCTCTGTGCCATGTTTATAATATATGTAAATGAATATACATTTGTAAGAGCTTTATTGTGTGATGAGAATATTACCTTCCTTAAAGTTTTGTGCTGAATAGATAATGTTTTACTGTCTCGCAACAGTCGATATTCAATTTGAGCAAATTAAGTACAAATTGTAAATTCAGAGCACTTGGAAGTCAAGAAAATTATTTACAGAATGCATATTCTCACGTCAAACAATCTATACTTGGTGGCCTCTAGATGAACGTCATGATATCAGAAAGCTGGCACGTTTTTTAACATCATTTTGTTCAAGCCGACTCTGTTTTCGCAGTTAGATAAACATCTGTGATCATCTTCTATGTGCAGTCGGTTGATACGAATAGTAGATTCACGCGTCATCCATTCAGTCGCTATGACTTACCAAAGTCCACGTGTACGAAAGCAGTAAGCTTTGACAAAATATTGCCACAGTATATATAGTATCAACATAGGTTGAAAACAATATCTTTATGAAAATAAAGTTTGGTGCCTAAAACATTATCCAATATCAATGTAGCAATTTGATTTGACGGTAGGAATTAATGACGATTCGTTGTTAATTTCCTCAGAATGAACATTTACTATTAAGAGACACTGAAAGTCGAAATGTAAAGAAAATGCTTCGTGTTCCTGACAACAAACGTAAATGACATTTTACCGTAGGCATGCGTAATGAAAGTCATGCATTTTGATGGAAATTTACATAAAAAAAAAATCGAATAGAAAAGTACATAACCCGATATTCAATATCGGATAAGATGCTGTATATTGAACACCGCGGTTAGATATTGAAGACCATTTTATCAATAATAAAATGTTTTATCAATTACCTTGGAACTCCCCGAAGGTTTAGTAGTATATTGATGTCACTTTGATGTTTGCAACAGTGTATGATTTATTTACTCTGTGTTGAATTGTTCCTAACCACCAGCCTGGACCTGGTAAAAATATATAGGCAAATACTTGTCATATCACTCATTTGTATCGTAGCAATAATTGGTTCAAAGATTTTTCTGGTTCTGCTTGTGGGTAGCATCATTCAGTGTATGTTTTAGAACTCACAGAACAATTTAGAAGTCAAGCAGACATTTTATACAACTTTTGGAATCGATGATTTGTTTTGCTTTTTTATCTCAGGTACACTTCATCTTTCTGTAGAAGCATTCAATAGTACATGGGGCATTGTTTCCCTGACTTATTAAATTTTGACACCAGAAACATTTTCTCTCAATTTTTGAACGACTGGTAATAATGGGATGTCGACACTAGTTATGTTGGTTATATTAAGAATGTGCTTGAATGTCCTACCCATATTTTGATATATTTATTTTTAAATCTTATTTTCCTTTGTTTGGTTGCTGTTATCTGTATTTTCGTTACAAATGAAAGATTTACCGATATGTTGTCAAGGCTGTCTATCTTTTTTCCTCTGAAATGAATGTATGTTATCAGTATCTCACTCCCCCATATGATATGTTGGTATTTTCCTGTTGCTTTTAATGATGATTGTTATTTATAATCGGGTATAATGTTTCAGAAACGTCAACATGTATCGAGCTCTCAGACATGGTATTTACTTTCAGCTGAAACTTACTTATATCTATATCTGCTTTTAGAATCTGATATAATAAGGCATTTAATTTCTAATGAATACCCAACAGTGCTAAAGTAAAACATTTATTAGAAAACCGAGACCACTTCATTTCCATGTATCTAACTATAAATTTGTATTAAAAGGTGATATTCACTTGTGTGCCGTCTTTTGTACTATCATCATATACATGATAATTGAATAAAAAATCATTCATGGAAAATGAGCGGCCTGATGGATAATGATAATGTTTTACCAAGCCCTGACTATTTAAATAATTTCTAATGTAAATACAAAAGGAATGCTACAAATTGCGGAATTTAGAGGAAACTTAGATTTATGTTAGATAGATTACATTTAGTAATTGTCTTGGAATTCTGAATTTATCTGTATAAGGGAAAGAGCTGTACTTTATTTATACAAAGGGAGGTAACTTGAATATTGCTACATATATCGTATGTTGAGGATGTGAGATGAATATTCTTTGAAAGATGTACGAAAATGCATCTATTTGTATATGTAAGACTGAATAGAAAGGCGATATTCGTATGTTTTTTATACGAACTTTTAGTAATTTGGTCCAATCGTGTCCATTATCTACATTCTAAATCAGAAAAGTATGTTCTTTTTACTGATCATTTTGTTTTTGCTTAATTAATAAATTTTGAATAAGCAATCAAAAAGACTAATTAAAACGGTTCTCTTTTCCTTTTTCCCCTGTTGCATCCTTTTTATCAAGATCTTTCGTAACCAAGACTCACAAAAGGCGACAAGTTCATGGCCATTAACAATTATGGAGTATATATAGATAAGTATGAAACAGACAAAAAGAATATTTGTTTATAGTAAATACCGACAAAAACATACTTTTAAACTTATTTCCTATTTAAGATGAACAAGAAATAAATAATAATGAAAGGTATTTTATATACCGGTGTCTCAAAGCACTTTATCTCAAAACCGTTCACAAACTATGGTCTATTGGTCGGGGGTAACAGCTTTGTACACATTTCATTTCCAGCACAGCCCAATCAGTCTCGTCATCAATCAGACTAAAGTACCTTGTTCAAGAATATAAAACGTTGTGTGCACCGATCTAGAGTCGAACTTCCTATTACAAGAACACCTCACCTTCATTGTAATGCTTTCTAGTTCTTGCATTTATACCGTTTTATCACAACACAGATGTCTCAAAGCGGTTCATGAAAGATATAATAGTGTATATTAATGTAATATATCTGAGACATGTTTCAAAGCTGTACGTATAAACAGCTATTGATTGAAAATACCACTACACGCAGAAATGATAAAAGGTTATCAACATCAACAACAAACATTAGTGACACGCTGAATAATAATTAAATACACGTGTATCTGGTGTTCTACATAATCTAACTAAACATGTACATACATGAGAATACTTACATTCTTACTTTAGTATATGTATAACGTATGAAAAATGAATATATCAAAATAGAAACACGTGCTTAACATATCCACGTGTTACAATAGTGACGCCATACACCTACAATCAGTGTAACAAGACCTATTGATTTAATTGTCACATTTTCAAGACGCCAATTCATTATGATGTCAAAAATAAAAAAAATTATATCGAGTTAAAATATCCCTGCTTTGTTCACTCTCAGTCTAAAAAAGAAATATTGCTTTTTATTATTTGTCAACAGAATGTTATTTTTGTCTATTCTTCAGGAAACAGAGAACGTAGATCTATGTTAAAAGTTTTCTAATAAGTGAACGTAAACTAGTGGCTGGCTATGATATCTCAATCGCGAATGGTTCTTTAATGATTCTCCTGATAGCTAGAAAACATAGGTATAAAAGTTATAATGAAACCTCAATATGACACGTAATAAACAAGATCCCTAGGACATCAACCAGAGTATCAATCACTCATGGGGGTCTTCAACTTTCATAATATCTGGTTGGCGTTGGTTATCTTTTCCAGGGTTTGAAAGAGCTAATTCGTTTTGAGCGACTCGCAGTTTGTTCCGCTTGCATATGTTCCGGATCAAAAGACAGATGAGTTCTAAGACTTCCAATAAACTTAAAACAGATATTCCTATCCAGAGGCCAAGCTGACCACCGATGTCGCTGACTAAGTTTACGAGCTGCAAACCAGATATAAAACTACATTAGAAATGCATGATATAGGAATACAACCTCGTCAATAAAAGATAGGGGAGCACGACGCTACGTAATACACAAGAAATGTGTGGTGATGTAACTTCCTATTTGTGCTAGGAGCATTTTGCAAAGGAGTGTAAATTTCATGTTAAGTGAAATAGAACTTTTCTGTATATAGAGTATGAAAGTACAATGCTATGGCACAAATAGAGAGAAGAGACGAGAGGGAACGGTTTAACGTCTTTTGAAAGCGTAAGTAACGAAAGTTCAATGTAACAGTTGTCATGGTCGTTCGTAATCCAAGCCAACGACTTTAGTTGAGAAATATCATTTTTTGTTCTTCATTTTTCAACAAAACATTAAAAATTGTTAATTGTGAACGAATAGAGCGTTCTTAATTTCGATTCTTATCAGTAAACGTTCGGGCGTACATAGACCATTTATACAACTTCTTCCCAGTATCTAAAACCAATCACGTATGACTAATACGTCAATGCCTTACAACGATATCTCAGCACGTCTCATTTTCAACGTTAATTTTAAAATTTATCAAATCTGTGTCAAACCAAAATATTCTGGTAAAAGGGTATCAACAATTTATAGAAAAAATAAACAAAACATACCGTCCCGTCCCCATACGTCCCTCAATATCAGAGGACGCATTAGTCTTTTAACCTGAAACAAGAACTAATATAATAAATCTGATTGTAGAGACTTACTGTGTAGGAATAAACTTCTTTCTCAGTTTCTATTATCAGCGACGAATAGTATATCCTGAGAGACATCAAGTCATCTCTGAAAAAAAGAAAGAAAATTTAAGTGTCTGAAGTGTCACCCTTTCTATACAAATATTCTGATGATAATCCACAAAGGCATCAATAATATCACGTCTACATGTAGATGATAACTTCATAAAGAAAGTACTTTTCCATAAATCAGTATTGTATAATGGTTGTAAAATGACTTTAACACCATATAGCTACATGATATAGATACCATATATAGTATATTGTATCAATGGACATGCAATCCAATAGCAATTTATAAGGTATATATATACCACAATTGAACATGCTCTTGAAGAAGTGTGTTCTTTCTTATCTTGCTTTTCTTATCAATAATAAGGTGTTGCTTGCACACGCTAACTCAATCAAGCAATAGTGATAAATTCCATAAAGCTAGGGAATACTATGAACAAAAGAAAGATTCTACACGGACACTACTGAAAAAGTACAAGGAGAATAGGATCAGGTGTTTCGGAAGAGTAAGCGTCTTGTGCTTCATCGACAACATCCGCCATTTACATAGTGGTCAATCTAAGTAAGTAATGCCACGTTTTCAAATGAGAAGAAATGACATGACGATAATACAGCAAAATGTAATTGTTTATAGTCATCTAATAACAAGTTTATATAACTGCAACCTCCATGGGGCAATATATATACACAAACAATATGAAGCAAATAAGATTAGTTGATAAGGTTACATAATAATATCATTTACATTTCACATCGCATTTAACGAACTTGGATTAGAGCACTAGTGAAAAGCCAAAGGAACATTCATAAAAGCAGTTGTTGTTTTTACAAACAAAAGTTCATACTGAAGATTTGGACTCGAAGAAACATTGAGATTAATGTTCCCTCTGGGAAAAAATGTCGAAAAAGTTAAAAGATCTATAAAGCAGAAACTAACTACACAGACTTGGATTAAACATGCAAATAAACAACATCAATATGCGTAATTTGATAGTGCATGGATAAACATTTTTGACAATTGGCTAGAAAGGGTAAAATCTATGTTCACAAATCGAATTCATAGCTTTATAGATAGATCCGATATCTGTAAATAAACATTTAGAATTATACATCAATTAGATACTAAAAGTTAAAAAGTAGTTTCACAGTAACAAAAAAAATTCAATGTATGCATAAACACGGTAAGCAATATGAATACAACATAACATTTACTATGTTTATCTTAACACTTACGCTGAGTCAACTATTGAAATATTTTTACTTAGAATAATTGCATCAAGGATTGGTTTGTTAATCTTTGCAGGCCATTTTGACATCGACACAGTTCGGTGGTAGGTACGTTCACTGAAAAAGGAAAGAATGACTTCTGATTACATCTCATTCTCTGAATAATTCGTTCATTTTATGAAAACAGATATCTATCTTAATATTTATATTAATTTCCTAACTAAACTGAGTTTGCTATCAATACATTAAAATGAGTGCAATATCAAATATTCGGAAAGAGCAATGAAGTTCATGTTTATACTTGTACCTAACGACAGTTCGAAATACTTTACCACTGATATGTCGCTGATGTCAAAAAAAAACTTTTTACCAACCCAAAGGCATTGGACACTCGAAAGGAATCAACAGCGTTTTTGTATCTGGATTTTATTGGAGCTATTTCAAGTCTTTATGGTGGCAAAAGACGATGACCATGTTGACATATTATATGTTAAACGGTAAACCTATAAAAACATCAAAGAAAGTACCCACATGCCAACAGGTTACCTCTTTAATCTAAACAGCATAGGCTACATAGCGAAATGTTTTAAATTGTTACCTGAGCCGGTATGAAATGAAACATTTTGAAGGTTTCCCGTATTCAAATTGCTGAAAAATCGTAACATGCCGGTCAATAATCACACCTACTGAGCGACGTAGAACATGTTCTAGCATTAACATGATAATGATAAGGTGTCAATCTGATCGTTACAGCCCTAAAATATCTTAAAGACTTTCAGATATATGGATTTATTTCTCAGTATGAATGGCCTATGTTGACTGTTTCTGATAATTCAAGAAACAAAACAGTTGTCTTTGTTTCGTCCCTTTAATGTTAGTCAACAGTCGGACCGAAGTTGTTAAGGTGATGAAACCAATGAGATGCACTTTTTTTCTGAGGTTGCTGTTGAGACACTTCACTAGAGTTGTACACTGTTAGCTCGCCTTACAAGATATAAACAATGTCAACACGTTTCAATAGTTACCAACACTGTTAGTACGCCTCACTGATATAAGCACTTTTGATTGTCACGCCTCACTAGATATATATACTACCGAAATGCCACATGAGCTATAAATACTTTCGACATGCCTCACTAAATTTGCACTATGTCGACACGCCTCACTAGATATGAACACTATTGATATACCTCAATATATGTAAACACTTTTAACACGCATCACTACACAAGTCACTACAACAAGTAATGTTGGCACGTTTTTTAGATATCAAAACTGTTGGCACTTTTGATTGACACGCCTCTATAGATATAAACACTTTTGATTGACACGCCTCTATAGATATAAACACTTTTAATTGACACGCCTCTATAGATAAAAACACTTTTAATTGACATGTCTCTAGAGATATAAACACTTTTTATTGACACGCCTCTATAGATATGTAGTGAAATTAAAAGTTCAGATCTAATGTCTACAGTCTATTCAACAACGTAAAAGAGCAAAATCTTATCAATATACGTTAATTCGTAATGAAAACATTTAAGTGATGAGTTAAGAATACAATTAATATGTATATTCCAGTACGTAGGTCAAGGACAACTGGGCTAACGGCTAAACTATACCAAGAATACTGTAAAATACAGGAACAAGGTAAGGAAGTCCGTCACAACAGCAACTGACACACATGAAAAACAAATCGCACATGAAGCGAAGCCTATTAAATTAATTAAGCTCAATCATGAACTACCAGTTGTCAATTTTAGTCAATATTTATCACATAACAGGATCAGATTGTAGACAAGAAAATGTCAAAAAAAAAAAAAAAAAAGAAACAGCAAATCACCAAGCAACTGAGCACCTGTCAGCTTTACATGCATTTTCTGCAAGAAAATGGAAACAATTGTGCGTCAGACAATTACTAATCACATTCAGAATAGCAAACTCCCGAATAAAAAGTAATCTTATTGAATTAAAAGCATATCCGCCGTGTTACAATTCAAGTGATTGATGGATGATGCAAAATGCTTTGATGTACTCAACTGAGATTTTTGTGAATTCTTTCAATAAAGTCTCCAATACCGAGCTGTCCATAACATGAAAATGTGTTGGTTAAGGATTCTATTCTCAACCAAAAACAGCGGCTAACGATCAGTAGTGATTCATATACGTCAGTTTTGAAGGATGAAAGAAATGAGTGGTGGTATCCGACAGAGGCCTGTTATTGTGTTAGTCTCTTTTTTTTGTATTATATTATCTATCTACCGTAAGCAACAAGCATTAGTTGATAATAAAAGTTATATCGGATAATATCAATGCGGACGGTAAGGATGTTCATAGAGACCTGCTTAAGGCCCAAGAACAGAAGGACAATTGACTACTCCACTTCAAAGGTAAAACTTTGAGAAATGGTAAAGCATATGACTTCATGCACACATTAGAGGATGAAAAGAAACTTCCGGTAACAAATATATAAAAAAATTGTAATTAATTATTATAAACTTTTAATAATTATATTTCCAAAAAGAAATAGATAATTCGGGAAATGATGGAATATATTGATCAGACGGCTTTCAAAACTCTAAGTAAAGGATTTTTTATTCCTTTTCTATAATATGCCAACCAAGTGTGGAACTCTCATCTGAACAAAAATATACATTTATGTCATTGCAAACGTCCAGAGAAGAGCTACTCTGTTGCCACCAGACATATCTAACCCGTCTTACTCACAAGCAGTTCTTGCAGTTCCCAACATTAGCATATAAACGTATCAGAGAAGGCATAAGAGAAATTCATGACAGGGAACTTTGAAATCGAAGTTTCTTCACACCATATAAGTGGTATAACTATACAAATATAGAATCAGACTATATATAAGAAAATAGCATTTCGTTAAAGAGCGGTCTCATTGCCTACCATATGTTATTGCCTCATGAACAACTTCTAACCCTTTAAAATCGTACCTTGACCATCACTGGAAATCAACCAAAACGCTATAGCCAAATGTAACCCATCCTTAGTGCAATTTGTGCTTAATATATATATCTCAAGCTCATAGCTATGAACACACCTACAGATGGTTATATCTATTAATCGAACCAAATTCTGCAATTTCTTATTCATCGATGTTTTCCTAATATTATGATTTTATTGCCGCCCAATAATTGAATATGTAGATAAACATTACTACATAAACACTGTAGACACGCCCCACTCGACATCAACAATATAACCATTCCTTACTAAATATCAACACTACTGACACCCCGCCATCCCACTTCAAGTACAATCATGGAGCTTGTACGAAAACGTTTGAACTAGATAGAAAGATAATTGCTTACTAGCAAGGTACGCTGCAGTAGGCACAGTCTCCACTTTCGCTGTTGGCGACAAGCAAATCGATACATTCGAATTCTGCAATATGACCAACATCAAAGATTATTTATGATGTTTTGATACGTAACTTTAAATGAAAAAAAAAAAAAAACCCACAAATGAATAAATCAGTAGCATAACTCAGTACCCATCCAGGTTTTGACCTTATTTCCGAGCACCATAGATTTCAACAGTCGTATCGTAGGCTTAATAAATCCTTATTATGACTTCTGACTTATTACCAATTAAAATGTGCTATTCACTTTTGTGTCTTCTGGACAATCTTTTCATTCAAATCTATAATTAGATCCAGTAAATCGAAATAATGAACCACACTGCATCATACAACTTTTTCATCTTTACAGGACTATCTGTTGATTTTGAATGCCTTGATAAAGAAACCTAAGTGTCGACTGAGAAAAATCTAAAGTGACAGAAAGAAAAGTAAAAAAAATTAGATGGAGAGATACAATGGTGCCATTTCTGGAAACTTTTGTGACATATATCTGATCGTTTCTTCAAGTGCATGTGCGTATTCTGAACTATTTTGCGTTTAATGAGCTTCGCCTAAGAAACTTTGAAGCGTAATATCCTGGTTTTAGTAGTTTATGTTATTATGAAGGATCGTCAAAGTGTTAAAAAATATGACCCGTTTGAACTTACAAAGCTATTTTTATCGCCTTTGTTCCTAATGATCTTGAATGTGAACCAAGGTCATTGTAAACGCAAATTTTTTACGGGGGCGTTCCCTCTGAAAACTGATATCAGGCCTTTGATTTGTTTAAAGTAATACATTGACGCCGGACAAACGGACGGACGACAGACGACGGATGCCACACAACGGCATAAAATTACTTGGCCATTTAATCCAGGTTAGATATAGACAAGTTAACATCAACATATAGCTATATATAAGGATCTAAAAATTACATCAGAATATATAGTTTTACCTTCTAACGTATGGCAGGTCGTGGTGTATTTTCCATTGCAATCCCAAAACTTCCACGCGCAGTGACATCCACAAGTCGCAAAAAAGTGTGTACAGTTCTGGACACATTCCTTGTGAGGATCAAATAAATGATATACAGTATAGATAACGATAAAGGTGTTTCAGTGTTTGTTCTGGGGGATTTTAAGTTCACATTTAATCTAAAAACATACTATGCACTTACAGCTATAGAGGTGATAGAGTTCGTGCAGCGGCTTGTCTTTCCAGGAAGTCTTTCATACATTACCTTGAACATAATATACACGAGTTCTAATACGGTTGTGTAAGCAGCAGTAAACACAAATAGCTTTTAACGATCAAATTGTGACAAAAGTTGAAAGAAGAAAACAAAAACATATTGACACGTTGCCACTTGTAGAATAATGGTAAATATGTAGATTTTAAGTCAAATGATGCTTATAATTACCAAAAGATAGTCAACAGATGTCAAACATTGTGTTCCATAAGGTAGAAAACCAATACAGACAGGTCAGAGGTCAAAGTCCTGAACATTAACCACAAGATGTTAGACCGATAAAATTCAAGCACTAAACCAGAGACACCAGTCAGAGGTCATACGAGGTGCATCGTAATCTACAGTGCCAATACAGGTTTTTTTAGATATAGAAAATGAAAGGTGAAGAACACACTGATACAACATAGTACATTGTGTACAGATGGATACGTTTAACGTGACATGTAAAATTTCAAATATATAGATATCAACACTTTCATGTGAAAGAGTTAGAGCAAGTACATTGCCAATAACGTTAACAGGGAAAACGTCATTATGATAATTAATAATTCACAATTTAAACATATTGTCAACGAAAACTTACTGTTGATAGACCAATGTCAACATCGAATCCAGTTGGTACATCAAAGTTAACATTATCAATGGAAATTTTCACTCCGGCGGATCGTGAAAAAAACGGGACATATTCTTGTTGTTGTACGTTAACAATCAATTCTAGCCCTACAACAAAGGTTCTTGTTGAATATATCAAAAATATCAAACTAGAAATATGATAATATGAGAGTGGAAAAATAAAAAGAATCGTCTTACAAGCTATTCTATTTATTTTGAATTAATTTTGAGTATTTATGTTACTTAAATTTCCGCAAAATTATATTTACGTGTACCCTTTCTCTATTGCAATTACAAGCAGTTTTATATTTATATCATTTGTGTATTAAACATAAATCAACGTTTAATCAAATTTAATTAAATGTTCATTTCATGAGATTCACGCCATCTCTCTATTTGCACCATTGTTACAACATATTTAATCATCATTTGCAACATTATTACATAAGAGTTACACGATTGTTAAATCTGATATGATTTGCATCATTTGTACACGAAATTTGCATGAATTGTACATGAAATTTGCATCGTTTGTACATGAAATTTGCATCATTTGTACATGAAATTTGCAACATTATTGCTAGAAATTAAACCATCTATACATTAGACTCACATCCGTCCTACTTGAAATCGATTCATGTACAAATATATCTGATATTAACATCTTTTGTGCCTGAGATGTAAACATCTACATGCATGCATACAAATTTTATATATAAACCACTTTGGATTTACATCATATCTACACGATAATTTCATCATCAATATATAGCAATTGCTTAATATGTACATGATATTCACAGCATTGTTGCATGTAATAGACAGCTTCGGTACATGGGGACTATTTGTAGAATAAAACATATATACATAGAATATATGGTCCTATTCTAATGTGTACACCTACCAGATAACGGTCCCGGTGTCTTGATGGTATCGTTTACTTCAAACTGGACACACAAAGTATCAAAATCCGACGATAAAATATCTGTGATGTCACTGAAACGAGAACAATGATTCCATCATGTTAAATTCAAAGTTAGGTAAAGCCTCTGGCTGTGACGGCATCAGTCATCATGTGTTAAATACACATACTGTTCACATATCACATATATTATTAAGTCATATCGCTATATACTTGTTCTTATTTAGCTACGTAGAAAACAACAAAAGTTATATTTTAAGTTATATTATTCTTTAAAAAAAGAGGTGATCGGCCTACTCAATCGAATCGCATTTTAAATATTTTTACAAGTACTTTATAAGTAATTTCCTTATCTCAGAACACCAGTTTGGTTTTATGTCAAGCCATTCTACAGTTTATCAACTATATGAAATATGTCACGATATTATTATGACACTTTAGGAAAAACATTCTTTAGCATTTCATTCACATCAAATCACTCTCTTTAGTCCATCAGTATTATCACAGCCAGAGTACGATGCTGACGGTACCACTATTTAAGATCACCTACCCGTGATATGGCATCTAAGACCTAGTTAGATCGCGGGATGAACAACAGTGGTTGCTACATGAAAGGTTAACCATGGTTGAAAAAGGCTTTGTTTATAACAAATTACATAGATGGAAATCGTTAATTTTACTTTATCTTGGGTGAGGAAATTTAAATTTTAAGGAAACACTTAGATGTTGTTTTCAATTCAAGTGATAAGTGGTAATTTGAGTTATGTTTACAATTCTGTCCTGAAATTTTGAAAAGTTAAGATACATTCTTGATAAAAATGATAATATTTTTTTGAAAATTTATGACACTTCATTTGATTATACCACTGCTTTATATACTGTTAATCAATTACATTTCGAGAGGGATTTATTTTCATTTAAGTGCGCAAGGAGAGTCAATTGCGAATTTAACTCCATCACGGTTATATGTATGAAAATCAGTCTTGGTGTTGTCCTTGCTGGTTCGGTTACAGATATATACCTAACAGCATACCATTCACGAATTTAAAGTCATTTTTAGATCACCGTTCGCGAAATCATGTATTCGCATATACGTCTGGAGAAGTTAGTTCCCAAAACAAAGTATTCGCGAAATCTATGTGATTGAAATGAGAATGGAAAAAATATCAGACTTATAAGAGCTGTTCTTATTCAGTATGAAAAACAGTAAGGTTCCTTATTTTCAAATAGACCTCTTTCGTTCTTCAGTTATTTAGACAACTCTTTACATATGGAATTAACAATGGTTTTATTGTTACAAATAATTGACTTTCTTGTGCGCTCTTCTTTATTATTATTTTTTTCATCCATATCATTTGTCTTGGTACATGCTAGACATAGAAATCAGATCTTCTTATCTTTCTACTTTAAAAACCGCAATTTCACAACCAGTTAATAACAGAAAGCATCCTCATTCTATATTTTCCCTAGAATGGAAAATAATTTGATTGCATGCGAAGTTGAGATAAAAATGTTGAATCTAAGAATTGTGACAGCTCTTGTGGACATTTTTGTGAGAATTCCTATCACTACTTTTGTCCTCGTATAGGTATAAAAAAACACTTACTCTGCAGTGAAATATTGATTAATTAATTGATTAAGAATATATTTGATATAAATAATTAATTAATATAAATTGCTGTTCCTAGGAAATCAAAGCCTGTCAGTAGATACTAACACTATAAGTTTGATGAGCAGAAGTACATAAGATCCAGTCAAAGGTTACGCAGAATTTATTATTATATTTATTGGATAAAACAAATGGTATCCATGGTGATCAGATCATGCTGTTTCTCATTTCATGTAAACTTAACGGTGGACAGGTCCTTCGTAATGTCGAAATGAAAAATTTCAATGCTTAAATAAAAAATATCACTCCGTACTGCATATAATATATTAAATTTAAGCTATTCTATAGAGGAACCCAATCTAGATATCCAACATATAATATATCGACGGTCATCATTCGCGGAAGTCAGCACTTTCATGATCAAGTTCCGGTTCCGTTTAAGACTTTCATACGAAAATGAACCAAGTCTGCATGAAGAAAAGTCTTAACATTTTATGGCTTGGAATCTAAGAATAAAATGGGAATGTGTCCAATTCGATACTTAAGCCTGTTTTGAGCTGTTCTAATATCTAATTACTTATGTTATCCAGTACGCTTACTTCAACTTCGTTCTTCACTTTAAGCTTCACATCAATCATCAACAGACTTCTGCAATAGGTTCTATGTGTTGATAAACAGCGTATATGAGACAGCTATCAGAATGCATGACAAAGTTCCAATTTGAATGATCCACATGACGAAAACTTGAAAAGAGGAATACCTCGATATGTCTCTATAGGACGGGCGTGGTTAGCAGTGTTTTGTGTATAATGGCCGTGGTGTTTTTAATGAAGTTTGTCAGATTTGGTTTGGAACTTTGCAGGTACTATGTTACAGAAAACGTTTTTCGAGCACTTTATAATATTCCTCACTACAACAGTTGATACGTCTATAGAGCTGATAGTACAGGCTTACCTGTCAGCACATGGGATGGAAGTGAAAAAACATTTGACGATAAAATCGGAGGACGTGTCATTGTTGTAATAATCCTCTTCCAGTTTGTCATAAGCTCTCAAGAGGAACATTGTGTTCAATATCCGCAAAGCCGTGTCAGTATCTAGTCAAATATAGTTGACAATGTACGGCATGAGGAAAAGCTTACTAAAACAGAAAACTAGAGACAAAAAACTCACAAATGAAATAGTTTTCAATACAAATGAAATAAGATACAACATGGTCAAAAGATGAAGTTATGCAATATCATACAGCTGTTTCATCCTTAAAGGAATCATCAGTGATGCTTAGTGCCTACAATATTAAATAGTGTACTTCTGCGCACAAAAACTGGTTGAAAGCATTGCCAACATGTGTATATGAGGAGAAAGTACTATTAATGATAGTGTTTTATTTCAAACAACAAGATAATTTCGTATACTAGCGTGTTTGTTAACTGGTGCTGAGTTCATCAGACCGTCGAAATAGGGGCCAATGCCAGGTACGATCTCCGTGTAGCAGTTGGTGACTACCATATGTACAACATAAGAGAGGCCCATTGCATTCAACAGAAATTAGGTAAAGGTTCTTGTTTAAGGACAAAACAAGGACTGCACAAAGATAACTTCAAAACTTATTGAAAAGCACTAACCGTAGGGATCGAATCTACATACCTTGGAAACCCATTTGTGGTTGATTGGACTGGACCGACTTTCACTACACCTGGATGCTTTCAAACGTCAAGTACATGTACACGTAACCTTGTAAGAATCAGTTTAGCATTTTTTGACAAAATTCAGCTTTGGGGAAGAGGAAACTAAATCTACAACCCTTACAACTTGTGATATGAAATTACCAAATGAGTGGAAACGATTACAATGTAACTTACCTTCAGAAACTTGGATCGGCGACTCATACGTGTACTTGGGCAACTAGAAGTCAAGAATTTCCATGTCAGTTTTTCTATTTTATAATTTGATAGACGAGAAAAAAAAACATTGATAACCAGCTCTAAAGGGTTCTTTTACACGATTCCTTAAAGGATTGCATTTCCGTACTGTTCATTTGAAACATACTGACAAATGGCAACAAGTCATAAAAATATTCTGTAAATAGTTTTGAAAATGTGAAGGATTCCTGTATACTCTGTCATATTCTTATATCCTTGCATACTGTGAAAACAACTGACATAACTTACCGGTACATCAGTGAACAAGTTCATATCAATGCCTGTTAGATCCGAAGCAGTTTCCACTATTTGAGCGAGTTTTTTGTCCTCTCTGACCTTGGAGAAAGGTATGACATTCAGGTTACAGATTTGAACTGTTGGAAATCGTTGGCTTTTCTGCTCGAAACTGATTATCGTGGAGATAGGTAATCTGTAAAAATGCGTACATTACTATTAAGAGAGAGCTGTTTACGTCTAAAAGATTACACATAAGGCACACAAGTGAATAGCACCTTTTGATACAAACTTAGACTTACATGTAGATACAGTAGAACAATAGAACAAATAGATCTGCGTCATACAGCTGATTTGACCTTCAATGATGCGAAGGGCCTAAAATTTGAAACCTAGTTGGCGACTGAGGAAAATCGAAAATAAAAATCAAAAGAAGGGAAGGTTCATTAACCCAATAATTCAACAGATTTAGGTAAATAATAATAATTTTAGAACAACGTGAGATATCTTTGTATATCCCATACCATGCCAACAATTTCCTGTAATATGATCTGTCCCCAAGCATCGTGTACTATAAGTTGAACGATGATTTCTAAATTATTCCGATTAAAAGGGCGTTTTGAAGTCGAGATGACTAGATACATTTAACGATCAATTCTGGCGTGATCACTAGGTGTACTATAAATTGAACGGTAATTTCCAATTTTTAGGCTAAACGTACTCAGTACGCATAGCCTATTGTGACGGCCTTTCAGACAAAATTTACCGATCCTGGCCTTCTCATTGGCTGAAATATCGGAAAGAGTTAGAGCCCTCTAGTGGCAATTTTCTGCGTAAATAATGAAGCGATTTTTCAAATCGCTATTTTAAAAACATCCAAAATTAGTTTATTTTTTAATAACAATAAGATTACTATATATTTAAAAAAGAAGCACAGTGTGGTTGAACTATTTACAAATTTTTAACAATATATTTTACGGAATTCTCGACATGACGTAAGCACACACAACACTGTACGTGCGAGTTGGCGCCATGATAAGAAGCTAGTCTGGGGACTTGGTTTGAATTATCAACAACACTTCTAAACAAAAAAACTTACAAACATAACATCAATTTTGTTTTAATTCTTGTCGTTGTGGCGAGATCGTCTTAATATACAACATCTCTTTACATCATTAGATATATATTAGGTATTAGATATGACATTTTTTCAGTTTTTTCACACCCACCGCCATGACACTTTTTCAAGTTTTTGAAGATAAAAAGTTTGCGCTTCGTAGGCAAGGTACATTTGGTGCTCATGATTTATGAATGATATATTTTTAATACTGTATTGATCATGATGTTGACTTTTATAACTTATATTTTTTGCCTTTTAGTTTTATTTGATGAAGGTTGATTGTGCTGATTTCTCAAGGTTTGTTAAAGTGTATCATAGTTCCTTGAAATGAAAATATTCCTTCAAACAAAGCGCGTATAAAAAAAAACCCAAAATATTCATGTTTGTAATTATCAATTAACTAAAACGAAATATTTCCATAACATATTTATTCATTTAGCGTGTCATGGTGACATTATCTAATGCATTGGAGATCAGAAATAGTAGTAGCTATAGTGAAAATATTGTAAATTTTGTATATATATGGAAGTCTGGTTTAATCTCAAAGAACTATGTCTTTATAGACATAATTAATGCAAGAAAAGTCTAACCATAATACTTCAAGGAAGATAGGCATGCAAATACATTTAATGTAATTTCTTACACTTCAATCTATCTGAAATGCTGTGTACACCTTGTCTACTTTCCTCAACTACAAATATAATTATGATACGTAAGGACTATTACTTTGCAAATACATCCAAAATAAAGAAGTAGGTATAAAGTCCTTTCGATTTGTTTAAATCCTCATGTTGATAGGATAGTAATTGCAACATCTTGGGTATTTCAAAGGTTTTATTTAGTCAACTTCATCATAGAGCTATATATCATTTGGCTTGTTGGCGATAAATATATGGTTGTGTGTATTTTATGTTTTTTAACTATTTTGATTTATTCACATTATTGTCGTCAAATTTTAATTAAAGAAGATATAAAATCGTTTAAAATTAAGAAAATAGCCTCTGGTTCTCTTATTTTAGTAATTTTTGCATTCCAAAGTGTAGGAGTAAGGGGAAAGTAATATAGCTTAGCGGTTATTTGTGAACATTTTTCAATACGTTTAGCTTATCAGTACTTTCAGTGCTCTGATTTCCTATTAGAAGGGCGTTTTGAAGTCGATTTTAACTATCAATGCTGTCGTGGTCAATATAGATGTCCGTTTAAGCTATATATATATGTTAGTGTTGTCCTAATAGCTTAGACATAACATGTCAAACATTTATCATCTCTATCTATACACCACTATCAACCGTACTTATATAACCTTAGTGTTCATTTCTCCATACATACATCTCAACTTCAAAGTAAAAATAAAGTAAGTTCTTAAAACAAAAAGAATCAGAATACTGCATACTGGTTCTGGGCAGGGAGAACAAAATTGCTATAATTAATTTGATATCTATATTTTCAAAAATTAAAAACCTTATCAAAGAAGTCTTATTCTCCATTCATGGGATGCATAGCTGCTGGTCATCTACCGTACAGTTTGTGCAGCTCAACTCTGTTGCATGTTTTCAAAACTTGTTGACAATGGAAATGTGATATAGATTAGTGACACAGAGAACGAGACAGGTAAGTTCATTAGAAAGAACTATCATAAACGGTAGTGGTGTTTAGTATGACGGTGAACGAAGGGATAAATCAATCTTGGAATCTAAGAGTTACACAAATATATTCATAGTGTATGGGATTAATTATCATATTTCAGCCTAGGTCGGTGATCGATAAGATTTTGCAGAAGAATCACTTCGGAATCTTTACTATATAACAACCTATTGTTAATGACACAACCGACTATAGACGCCATACATTGTACTTAGCTACATATGCTTTCTAAGTGTATATATAAACCAACTCGTTTAAGTGTGTACTCTGTAGCGCCCAGCACCATAATAACGTGCTTCTTACAATATTCTAACAGGTCGTTAGCTTCATAATATTTTCACAATCGATTTCTACGAAATTATTTCAGGTTCATTGAGACTGATACAAACAGCGGAATCATCAAACTTATCTGATTGACAACATCTTTGTCGAGTTCGGTGATAAGATCTTCCAACAGACTGTTGGCTGACCTATTGAAATAAAACTGTGCCCATTTCTTGGTTGACTTAAAAAAGATCCGAGACTGAACTTATGGAAAAGCTTTTCAAAACAGGTCATGAAGCAGAGGACACTTACACTTCTAAAACACCTGGTCTTAACTTCCATATACCTTTTCATGATTCTCCATCTGTATCTTTTGTTCATAGTTTGCTTCAATTACATAGACTGTGATAATTAAGACTCTGGTGACAAGCCTGTATTTCCTTTGTTTTGATGAACAAATGTAAATTATAATTCTATGGATAAAACAAATTAATAAGGAAAGAGAACACAGCGTGTATAGGTGATTCCGCGGGGACTTTGCATCAATCATCAATCCCACCATCCATTCATGATATGTACATCATGTACGGGTACAATTATCAGTCCTATATTTATACTATATAGGTGTACAAAGCTCCTGTGCACGCTTCCTTCAGAAATGTACAGAAAAAAGGCAGAATAGAGAACCCTTTGAGTGGAAAACAAGGAATTCATGGTATCTGCAAATCTGTATTGATACATTTCATTGCGTAAGATATATCAACTGAAGTAAAATTGGGTTTTTTAAAAAGACATTCGTGCAACAAAATATAGCCTATTTATATAGCTTTTAATTAAACTATCCTATTTTTCCTTTACAATGTCAAAAACGTACTATCATTTCATAACGAAAATGAAAGCATTCGTTCAAAAATTCGAACTTTTAAATCAACAGGTTTGACGCTACAAACTTACCATTGAAACAATGCAAATCTTCAACCAATTCGCTCCTATAAGCATTGTTACTTGTGATGTAATAACACAGTTTATCAAAGGGATGTTATTTCACTGATGATAGGGTAGTTATTTGATAACAAGGTTGTCACAGCATACAATGCTTCAATTTTATTTTGTAGAAGCATTACATAACTATTATCACAATGGTTGATATTTGTATTGAAACGTAGCCGGTGACTATCAGCTGTATCATTGTTATAACTTTTCAACACGTAAGTATGAACATTTCTTTTTCTTTATTTATCCTATCTACTCAAAGCAAAGATTACGTAATATTCTACTTAGCATGTACGTAAGTATAACCATCTTTAAAATTCTAAATCGGGAGGTATGTGATATCGAAAATCGGGAGGTAGGTAATATCGAAAATCGGGAGTTACGTAATATCGAAAATGGAGAGGTAGGTAATAACGAAAATGGGGAGTTAAGTAATATCGAAAATGGGGAGGTAGGTAATATCGAAAATGGGGAGGTAGGTAATATCGAAAATCGGGAGGTAGGTAATATCGAAAATGGGGAGGTAGGTAATATCGAAAATGGGGAGGTAGGTAATATCGAAAATGGGGAGGTAGGTAATAACGAAAATCGGGAGTTAGGTAATATCGAAAATCGGGAGGTAGGTAATAACGAAAATCGGGAGGTAGGTAATAACGAAAATCGGGAAGTAGGTGATATCGAAAATGGGGAGGTAGGTAATATCGAAAATGGGGAGTTAGGTAATATCGTAAATGGGGAGGTAGGTAATAACGAAAATGGGGGGTTAGGTAATATCGTAAATGGGGAGGTAGGTAATAACGAAAAGCGGGAGGTAGGTAATAACGAAAATCTGGAGGTAGGTGATATCGAAAATCGGGAGTTAGGTAATATCGAAAATCGGAAGGTAGGTAATAACGAAAATCGTGAGGTAGGTAATAACGAAAATGGGGAGGTAGGTAATAACGAAAATCGTGAGGTAGATAATATCGAAAATCGGGAGGTAGGTAATAACGAAAATCGTGAGGTAGATAATATCGAAAATGGAGAGGTAGGTAATAACGAAAATCGTGAGGTAGATAATATCGAAAATCGTGAGGTAGGTAATAACGAAAATCGTGAGGTAGGTAATAACGAAAATGGGGAGGTAGGTAATATCGAAAATCGGGAGGTAGGTAATAACGAAAATCGTGAGGTAGATAATATCGAAAATCGGGAGGTAGGTAATAACGAAAATCGGGAGGATGTTAATTTTAAAAATCGGGAGGTAGGTAATTACGAAAATCGGGAGGTAGGTAATAACGAAAACCGGGAGGTAGGTAATTACGAAAATCGGTAGGTAAGTAATAACGAAAATGGGGAGGTAGGTAATATCGAAAATCGGGAGGTAGGTAATAACGAAAATGGGGAGGTAGGTAATAACGCAAATCGGGATAAGGTAATATCGAAAATCGGGAGGTTGGTAATATCGAAAATCGGGAGGTAGGTTATATTGAAAATCAGGAGTTAGGTAATATCGACTTGAGTTAACCGCTCTTCATAGATGTTATCGATAACTCAAATCTAATTTCTTGGAAATAAAAATGAGTCTCATACTCTAGTGGGGAATATCCCAGAATCATGATCAATTGGCGGTTTATATAGGACTACATAGAGGACATTAACAACAATCATTGATATACAAAAGTAAATCCAAACCACGAGAAAATTCAATGAAAACCGTCTTTTGAAACTTTTGATGCCTGTGTACTTAAAGAAATGAGGAATACACGTCATAAATAGATACAGAGTATAAAACTTACGATAGGTATTGTTGGTACAGATTTTGTGTCGTATATAGGACAGCTGCCAGAGAAGACAAACAGGCTAGTGTCCATACTAGCTTCTGTATCCAGAACTTCGTGGCGGCCAGTCGTCCCAATCCGTGGATGGTTGTGTATCCTAAAAAGTCCAAAATCAGTGTCTTCATCGGCCCGTTGGCCATCACCGCGCGTTGAAAAAATATCAAAACGCAAAAACGAATGTGAGAAAATGTGATGAAGACATGCACGTCACAGGTTTGTTGACACTCACTCGCATCTTACAATAAACAACTATACATAATCTCGTTTTCTGTTTTGATTCATGAAAATAAATCAAGACAACTTATCCTTTATACAAAGATGAAATATGCATGGCTATGGTGCCATGGCAACAAGGAAACTAATTGTTCCTGAGACGATTCTGTTGATAAATCATGCTTCAATGCTTTAAATCAATGCCACTATTTAGATCGCATATATAATATTTTGTAAGGAGTTACCGTGTCGTTAGACTCGTTTTTTACGTGAATAATTTACAGCAATTACTGAAATGCATCCATCCGGAAATGTGGGTTTGAGTTGCATCCATACTTGTACCTGTGTCAAGGTCTTAACAAACCGACTGTATGATTGTTAATATATGTATATGACTTGGATTCTTTCTCTCCATTAGATGCATTGTATCAGTCACTCTTCAAAACCATTAACAGACTTGGGCTGTTTCTGCGGCTTGTGACAGGTGCTCAAAATAGTCGATTTGATTTAAGGAAGAAAACGCTCTAAAAAGATTCTCATCAGAAGGAAGACAATTACCGTCGAGCTTTACTCAAGTTAAAATAAAACAGTGAAATTATAAATTTAGGAATTTTAATATCTGCTTTTGAAATGCATAGAATATACTCCGTCATATTTTTAATAACATTTTTCAGAGTATAAGAAGCTAAAAGAATGAGTGATACATCCATGTGTCTAATGGATTACATACTATGTAATAATACATAAAGATATCCAGTCAGGAGTCTGTAGTATTTTTGTTATCGACTACATTATTACATCACCTACCAGAAAAAGTACAATATGTCCCAAAATTACTGCCAGAACTCGGTTTTATTTTACTGCCTGAGACGGAGTGGGAAAATTGTTTCCTTGCATGGGACATAAACCGGGCCTTTAAAGTCCCCAGACATTTATTCTCAGAAACATTACATAGAGCAGAGACGTCTCTGCATAGAGTAACTAAAAATGGAAATAAAATAAAATAAAACAAAACAAAACAAAAGCAAAAAAACGAAACAAATAAAAAAAAACAAATCAAAAACAACAAAAAACAAAAATAAACACAAAAGCAAAGGGAAAATCGAATCAAACAGATGATCAAACCTTGGATTTATTTATTGCATAAAGATACTCCAAATTATACTTTTTAAGAAAATGAAATTGCTGAATCTATAAACAATTCTGTGAAGGAACTGTGTTCAAAAACTGGTAAAAGTGCTTATTATGGAAGCAATTTAAAAGTCTAGGATATATATGGAACACAAAATCACGTGCAAAATCTGTACTCGAAAATGATGGCGAAACTTGTCATGATAGCATCTCTTCTGCCAATCAGCTTTACAGCTTGTAGAAGAAAAGTACCCAATGTAAAAGATTTTTTCCGATCTAATTCCTGCAAAGTCTTGAAAGGGTGTCACACCTTCAGTCAAGATCCTTAGCACATTCTCATCACTACGTCCACGCCCACGATTCTGGTGTCGGTTAGAACTGTCGTTTACTTTCTAGTCGCACAACTCTTTACGTGAAATCTGTTGTTTGTAGATAATCTCTGAAATTCTTTGCTATAAAAAGTATTTCATCAATAAGAAAATTGAAAAATTTTAAAGTACCGGGTCACAAAGTTTAATGTTATCGTTATATCGATTGTAGAAAGGGGCAGATTCACAAGGCAAGATCGATGATGTGTGAAGTTCGATAAAATTATATATATTTCGTAGAAATCTCGTTATTAGTAGATTATCCGTGTGTAATCAAGATGATAAGACCTACAAACACTGTTCAGTGCATTGATGGCCTATCTCAGAACTTCGTATTCGCTTATTTTAGTAATGTAAACAATCCTATCCAAACCGAAATACTGCTACTCAGTGACAAAAACTGAAAATCGTTTGAATTTTTCATCGACAGCTCTATGAGATTTGAGTGATCTATTAACTCTCTCTCCCATATAGACCTGTTAAAGTATGCCCTCTAGTGGCAATTTTCTGCGTAAATAATGAAGCGATTTTTCAAATCGCTATTTTAAAAGCATCCAAAATTAGTTTATTTTTTTTAAATACAATACGATTACTATATATTTAAAAAAAGAAACACAGTGTGGTTGAACTATTGATAAATTTTTAACAATATATTTTACGGAATTCTCGACATGACGTAAGCGTACAGAACACTGTACGTGCGAGTTGGCGTCATGATACGAAGCTAGTCTGGGGGCTTGGTTTGAATTATCAACTAACAGCAATTATAAACAAACAAAACTTACAAACAGAACATCAATTTTGCTTTAATCCTTGTCGTTGTGGCATGATCGTCTTAATATATAGCATCACTTTACCTCATTAGTCGTCACAAAATTGGACTGTTCGTCCCACGCGCACACCCGCCGATATGATACTTTTTCAGTTTTTTCACACCCATCGCCATGACACTTTTTCAAGTTTTTGAAGATAAAAAGTTTGCGCTTCGCAGGCGAGGTACATTTGGTGCTCATGATTTATGAATGATTTATTTTTAGTACTGTACTGATCATGATATTGACTCTGTTATAACTTATATTTTTTGCCTTTTAGTTTTATTTGATTAAGGTTGATTGTGCTGATTTCTCAAGGTTTGTTAATGTGTATCAAAGTTCCTTGAAATGAAAATATTCCTTCAAACAAAGCGCGTATAAATCAATCCCAAAATATTCATGTTTATAATTATCAATTAACTAGAACGAAATATTTCCATAACATATTTATTCATTTAGCGTGTCATGGTGACATTATCTAATGCATTGGAGATCAGAAATAGTAGTAGCTATAGTGAAAATATTGTAAATTTTGTATAAATATGAAAGTATGGTTTAATCTCATAGAACTATGTCTTTATAGACATAATTACTGGAAGAAAAGTCTAACCATGATACTTCAAGGAAGATAGGCATGTAAATACATTTAATGTAATTATTTACACTTTTATCTATCTGAAATGCTGTGTATACCTTATCTACTTTCCACAACTACAAATTTAATCGTAATAAGTAAGGACTATTACTTTGCAATACATTCAAAATAAAGAAGTAGGTATAAAGTCCTTTCGATTTGTTTAAATCCTCATGTTGATAGGATAGTAATTGCAACATCTTGGGTATTTCAAAGGTTTTATTTAGTCAACTTCATCATAGAGCTATATATCATTTGGCTTGTTGGCAATAAATATATGGTTGTGTGTATTTTTTTCGCCTATTTTGATTTATTCACATTATTGTGAATATATATATATGAAGATATAAAATCGCTTAAAATTAAGAAAAATAGCCTCTGACTCTCTTATTTTTGTAATTTTTGCATTCCAAAGTGTAGAAGTATGGGGAAAGTAATATAGTTGAGCGGTTATTTGTGAACATTTTTCAATACGTTTAGCTTCTCAGTACTTTCAGTACTTTGATTTATGTTTACCATCTCGTCACACTTGTTTCGACCTTAGTGAACATAGAATTATAGTACAGTCGCACTGGTCATTTGTCTGACGAAGGTGACTGTGTAGTCATCGAAACGTCACACTCTAATCTTCTACTGGTTGTGTTATAAGATGAAGGTGACCGTGTAGTCATCGAAACGTCACACTATAATCTTCTACTGGTTGTGTTATAAGAACTTATATTCCATTTACATTACCAGCTTGAAGAAAATATTTGAAAAATAGTAAGTTGAAGGTTATTGCTGTGGAATAATTTAAAATGGCTTCAATCTTACCTACAAAACGGTCTCGGATTGTTCATGTCATGTTAATGAAGTCAAAGATCGGTTCCTTATTGGAACGTGTTCAACCACGGACTTATATACATATGTATATAAGTCCGTGGTTCAACTATTCGAGGTGATTCAGAAGCAATCAATATACAAAATAAAGTTATGCTGTATAATTTTCCGAATTCCGAAATTCTAGAAGTATCCATAGCGCATAATATTGAACATGGTAAACGTGAGCGCGAGAAATGGTAAGTGATTAACTATTGAAAATATATTATCAGGGAGGAAAAGGGGTAACAGTGTTTTCGGTCTAAAGGGAGGTCACTCTTAATTACCTTCACGTCTTCTGAACTAACGGGATGCATTTTGCTCGTATCTCTTTAGGAACATAATATAAAACTATTGATTTTATCCTTTTATTCCAAATGTTGTTGCCCTCCAGTCATTTTTTAGAAACATATTGATTGTATTAATTTCGATTTGGAGAGTATTGAAAGTAATCACGTGACTGCAGTTGCTGGGAGATCCAGTTGCTAGGCGCGCTATCACAAATACTCCCGCAGGGATGAATCTCAAGATGGAGGTTCAGATTCCCTCGCGGGCATTCTTTGAGATATTCAGAGTCAAGCTGAAGTAAGTAGTTTCTTTAATATATCTGATACATAGTCTACAACATTAATTCACTGATGCGTGTTCTTAATAACGATTTCCAATCAGATGGAGAAAACAAATATCCAATTCAGTCAGTTCGTAGAAATGTTGCCAACATAAACATTTGAGTTAACATTGTAGATTTCATAAGCCACGTCTTTGATATTTTGTTGTATGTAAATATTCCATGCAGATATAGAGGGTTTTAGCCTGCGTCCATTGCATTGTTATTAAATCCTATTGCTATTAAATGGTGCACCTTAAATATCCTAACCACAAGGGCATGCTATTACCATGTTGACGTTCATTCATGATCAAAATGCACAAACAATACACATATAGTCATGTCTATTCCAACGTAAAATAGTTGGAGAGGAAGGTTACATGTAAAATTTATATAATTTAATTTAGACAGACACTGTAGGGATAGAGCAAAAACATGTTTTTTTCCAGAAAATTTACAGATAGATTTGATGTTGAAACTCAAATGATTTGTTTTGGTAATTTCAGAGAAACTGAGAATTTCCTCAATGTCTTGAAGCACAGATGCGAACGTGAAAAAGCGTTGTCTGCAGTCCTTCAGGATTATCAGACAAAAAGTGTTGCGATATTTCAAGAAGGAAGTAAGTTGACCATTCTTTTTATTTTAGTTGATTCCTTTAAGATTTATGTTAAGTTTTTGGGTAACACAATGTTCCAGAATATGCAAAAAGGGCACTCGCAATGTGTGGATGATAGAAAAATTGGGCATTTAAATTGTTTAAAGATTGCATCATGGTGATTATGAATTTAGAAATTACCAATACATTTTACAACAATTATGAAACAAGTAATTTCAACTTATACCAATCACTCATGCTAACCTGGATGTAAGTGCAGGAGGGATCTTACTGTGGGAGGAAACCAGATTACCTAAGGAAATCCCACATGTTTCTGCAGGTGACCCCTTACCTTTTTATGTCCATTCAGAGAATCAAACCCCAGAAGCTTAGGTGAAAGGGAAGTATGTTAACACATACAGTGCCATCCAACCAACAAATGGAAGATAGATATTTTCACATATTCATGCATTTGTAGCTACCTTTTGAGTTAGTCATTGTTGGTTTATGCTAAGTTTTAACCTTTGGAAATTTTGTTATCCTTACCTACTTCTGGTCAATGGAAAACATGTGTTTAGTCTATGAAACAAGCTTAATTCAAGATTTTAAAGATATTTTTATAGTTTCTGCTTATTCTATACTGACATCTTATACCCAAGCTTACTTAAAGAATTCAAAGCTTGTCAAATGGTTACAATTGAATCATTACTGCATATGAACCTCTGTAGTTAGAGATTGTCTGGTAAAACTGGCCAAATCTGAGAAAGTTTCTTTTGCAGCCATGGAATATTTGAGGTTTGAGAAAAAAGTACTTACTATTGATATTTTTTCTCTGCATCTTTTTACAGCTAACATATATTAAAAGTAGAATAATGCATTGATACTTGAAATTCCAACACACTTATTACGATCCATTGCACAGACCAGAAATACCAAGGTCATACAAAATCTTGATACCTGCCTGGAGAGATTAAAATTCTAGAAAACTTTAATTGTAGATCTAACTTGAAAGGCACATACACAGGGGACTCTCATTACATAAAAAATGTACACTCAAATTATTTTTCCTCTGTTCACAAACAAGATATCAAGACAAGTTTTGTTGTCAGAAACATTTGAAATTTTTTTTTAAATCCCAATTTTCTATTTTTAAAAGACAGGAAAAATTATGCTCCTGTGAAGTATGATGTGCTTAAATTTATACTGAATACATGAAGAACTAAACCCATCAGTCATGAACCTGTATACATAGGTAGTGTTACAGGTAATCTGGTAACCAGAATGTGTCACCTGCTTAAGGTATTCATGTATCAGAACATAAGAGACTTGCACAGTGCCCAGATTTGTTTTGTTTGTGAATGTCACATCACTGATGAGGTTCCTAATCATCGATCAACCATACTATTGTTCTGTTTACAATATAATCACTTTACACAATCCTTCTGTTTCATTTATTAATCCATAATATCAATCAACATGTAACCCAACACTCTAAATGTGAGTGCTATTGTGACATACATGTGTGTAGATCATTGTGTTGTAGAAGTTGCGATTGCAGGGAACCTCATTAGCCTTAGCTAGAGGGAATTTCCCTTTCGTCGAGCAGTAGATTGTTTGGTTAGAGACTGAAGGGTCACCAGTTCAAACACCAGTAGTGGCAGGGTGCTTTTCATTACTCTCTATCCTATTACAATGTGATCCCATAACTGGGCAGGTTTTATCGTGTTTGATGAACCTGGCATTGAAAGGTCACCTGTACGATCACCAGGGTTTTCTCCACGTACTCTAGAATTTTCAATGTTAAGACCCTAAACCTTTTTATTGATTTAAAAAAAGTAAAAATTGAAAAAAGAAATAAAATCGAAGATATGAAATATTAAAAAAGAATAAAAAATAAACTATCTGTTTATATCAGGAATCATCAAAATGTGGAAGAAAATTGGGAAAATTTGAATACCTTTCTACTTAATTAGAATAGCAGCCCTTTAATCGTTCAATCATATTGTAACAAATATTCATATCAAGTGAACAAATGAGAGACATATTTCATTTGTATATGAATAGTGTCTTTCTAAAGTGAATAAATTGTCAAATCCAGGATTTTTATCAAAGGAAGCAATGGGATATCAATATGGAACAGCATTTATTAGATAACTTGATTTATTTTTATTTGTTAAAATATACAGGGTAAAAATAATAAGTTTAGACAAGGACTAAAATATCCATAACTATTATTCCTGCAGTAATAAAAAATAAAAATGCAATTTATAAGAAATCCAGCTACATGGTATATAAATACTATGAATTATAGACATATATGGCTTGCTTTGTCAGTGGAACTACACCCTTGTGTTAGCCAGTAAAGTACAGATGTAAGAGACCTATTGTAGTACAATGTCAGACACTGTCAAACACAACCCTCGATGATGGAAACAACATGCGTTTTAGTCATTATTAAGTAATCCATTTCAATGGATATTGGAATAAATGATAGAATCTCCCAATAAATTAACATGAGACTGAAATTTGTTTTAATCATACGAGACTGAATATTCAAATAAGGCAAAACGAATAACAACATGAATCGATTTTAATTGTAAATGAGAGGGATCAAAGTAGACAAAACTCCCTTGGTTAGTGTTCCTACTGATGTACTGTATTCTTACATAAATTTGCGGTAATATAGTTTTTGCTGTTAAGTGTTGCGCTAAAATGTGATTGCGCTACTTGCAGATTCTATGCTCTGTTTAAAGTGAGTTTGTGGACGTGCAATTTCCTATTTGTATTAATTAGCCAAAAGTGATATTTAACTAAAATTTAATCGCACCGATTTAGTCAGTTTACAGTTTTTCTTGAGGTAACTTTGAAGTAAGAATTTCCATTGAAAGTGGAGGAAAGATAATCTATTTGATTATTGACACAATTGTGTCTTTAAATTGTATCACGTATATATATATATATATATATATAAAGTGCATAAAACTAGTTAAATTAAGTTTATTTCCTGAACAGAAATAAATAGTCCAAATCCAAAAAACAAAAACAAAAAACAAAAAAAAAAAAACAAAAAAAAGAAATATTAATTGCCACCTCCTCAACAACAATAAAATCCACTTGTTTTAATATACCTGGATATAACATTCATTGATGATATGATTTCTTTTACATAATTCATTTTTTCATATTAATTATTATTATTCTCTTTATTTCCTCCAAGCTGAAGATTTTACAAACAGAATAATAGTCATTTACATATCAACGCATATACAATTGTTAACAATAACATTACTTGAGCATACTAGATATACATCAATTGAAAAACATAATTGGCAATTATAATCAAGAAATACAGTTCATTAATAGTTTCACTATCCTTATGATGTACATAATTCTTGTATAGAAAAAAAAAATGATATGAATTACACATGCTCTCAGTTAGGCGACCATATGCTACTAAGGTGATACATTTTAAAAATTTTCTCAATAAATATCACTGATCGTAATCTAAAGACATACATATCATGCTCATTTAAATCACAAGTCATCTGTCCTCCTAGGAGGATATATAATAACTCTTGACTTGATAGGGAATGTAGATAAACACTTAGTGAAATACCGTCATTGTTAATATTGGAAATAGAACACCATAATAGATCACGTACATCTTCTGTGTAAGTACAAACTAACACAACATGAGTTAAAATATCATTATGTACAATACCACATTTATGACACAACTCTGGGTGGTCATTTATATAACTAGTTGCAATTATTTTCATGACATAATGTATTGAACTTCTATATTCAGGAAATTTCATTGCGAGCTTCCAAAATATGTGTGGCTCTAATTTACAATGAACATTTCTAAATATATAAAATTCACTATCACGTGACATACGTTCTCTCCACTCTTGCTCTTCTTTCAACCATACACTCGCTTTCACTAGTTTTTTCCATTGCCGCTTTGAAGGGAATACACTTCCTTGTATAAAAGTTTCTAATATACCATATAGGTTATACTTTTTAATAATTCTGATCATGTCATCTACAATTCCTACATTATTTTTCGGCATTCTAAGAAGTGACAAGTAAAGTCGTCTTAAGAATATAGTAAACGTTAACGCAGTTTTATCTAGACAACACAATCTTCCAAAGAATAACAGTTTTTTAATATCAATATAACCTTCTATAGATGTCCAACCAATAAGACCACAACACATATCAGTACGTGTTCTGTTATTAAAACCCTGTATGGCTTTTACAATAAATCGTTGGACACGCTCTAATTTAAGTAATTCTGTTCTGGATAAAATCCACAGTTCACAACCATATAGTGCAGACATATACACAGTTTGTTTAATAAGTTTACCAGCAGTTACTGGGTTTAACGCACTAGGATGTACACCACTCCTAATAATAGACATTGTACCACTTTTCAATTTATTGCAAGCTCGCATTGTCCGTTCGTGGCTCTGTAACCTGTTGTTTAAAATTACTCCTACATGCACAATATTTTCAACTTCTGGTAGAATATTATTATACAGGTAAAAATCAATTGAAGGTTTAACTCTCTTGTCTTTGTTAAAACATATAATTTTACTTTTAACAGACGAGAACAAGAACCTCCATTTCTTGCTATAATCCTCGCAGATCTTAAGCATCCATTTCAAGTCATTACATTTGTTGCTTATCAAACATATATCGTCTGCTTGAGTAGGTATATTTACTCTGATACCTATAACCATTGACCCCTTACCACTCTGTTCTATTATTTCTAATAATTGATTGATAAAAATTAAATACATTTTCGCTGATAAAGCGCTCCCTTGTAAAATTCCCCTTTCCATTTGTACAAACCTAGACCGCAATCCATTGAATACAACACAACTCTTGACCCCAGTATATATACCTTTTAACAGTTTCCACACTTTGGAATTTAAGCCAATTTCATGAAGTTTAAATAACAGACCAGCATGCCAGACCATGTCAAATGCCTTATTACTATCTAAAAAACTTACATACACAGTTTCTCCATTATTTACATTGTAATTTAGACATTCCAACAAATTGAATGATGTACATAAACTGCATAGACCTTTCTGGTAAGCTGACTGCTGTCTACATGGAAATGTATCCGAGTCAAGGACTGAGCTTATCCTTTTCGAAATCAACATTTCAAAAATCCTAAATATAACCGGTAATAGAGTGATCCCTCTATAACTATTCGGATCTTCTTTAGGCTTATTATTACCCTTATATATTGTGATTATCATTCCCTTTTTCCAATCGGACGGTATATATTCGTGCTCTATTACAAGGTTGTATAATCTTGCTAGATATTTACAAAGAATGTCACCACCGTATATCAGATGTTCATAAACAATTCCGTCGAAACCCCCAGATTTACCATTATTTAATGATTTACATATATTATCTACCTCTTCAGAAGTAACGGGTTCATCTAAGAAAATGTCACGCTCATTATGTATGTTGTCCTCTATATCTTGGACACTTCTCAAAATGTGATCGTAAAACTGTTTATCGAAAAATTCACACTCAGCATCTTGAAATAGATTTTCAAAATGTGTAGCCCATATCTCAACCATATCGTTCGGATCACGGTACGTTTTACCGTCATGGTTAATTTCTGTTTGTGTACAATGAGATTTCGATTTTTTACTTTTGAATAAACACCATAACAACTTTTGATTAATTTCTCCTGACTTATCTATTTCTTCGTATTGTTCAGACATGTATCTATTAAAAGCTGTACGCAGACGTCTCCGAAAATCGGTCTTGACATCTTTATAGTCTTTGTAAGTTTTTGATGTAGCGTCTCTAGGCCTATTGTTACCTATCTATTCTTTTCTTTTACGTCTCATAATTGTATGTAAGTTCTTCAATTCTTGACTCCAATAGGGTTTCAAAAACTTTTTGAATTTTACCTTCGGAAGTGTGAGCTCGGAGGCTCTTATTATACATGCAGATATACTTTGTTGGAAATCATCGATTTCGCCATTATCTGAAACATTATTGGGCGAGACTATATCTAATAAAGAATAATTTAATGTATCTCTGTAATTCGGAATGTACCCGTTGGAAACTGATTTCTTCCAATTATATCTCTCACGTGTAACACCATCTACGGATGTACCACCACTGTCGGGGATACTGATGTTACAAATAACTGGACTGTGCTCAGATACATTTAGCTCACAGTCATCTAAAACATGGCACGAGATCGTAGTCACGAGACTCAATTAAAATGTGATCTATCACGGTGTCAAAACCTGTGTATGGCCTTAACGTATGTACAGGTCCTTCACAAATATCTTGCACATTTACTGATAATAAGTGTGTTCTTTCTAAAAAATTCTGGAAATAAATGGTTCGCTCATTATCTATAAAATCATACCTCTGACCTCTGATTTTAACATTCATGTCTCCGAGGGAAAAAACTTTGCCTTTATCGGAGTAAGTGAAATAGAGCGATTCTAAAATTTCGACTAAATCGTGAAAACATCGTTAGATCTCGAGGCCGCTGTCATATAAACGGCGAAACAATATATAACTTGACATGATGATACGCTTATTTCCGCACCAACCACCCCGGGTTATCCACCTCAATTTCACTCACCTTAAGGATCGATTTCTTAAAAAGTAATGCAATTCCACTTCTAATATTACATTTAAGCCTAAATGGGTCTACTTCAAATACAGGTTTAGCTATGACATTGTAGCCAATACATTCAAAATCGTCAAAATATGACATTTCGTGTTCCCTCGACCAATGTTCTGAGAGCCCACAAATGTGTACATCGTAATTTTTTAAACATTGCACAAGATACGGGGTTCCTGATTTCAACCCCCCAGTGTTCCAACACATAAGGTTTAATATACTAACCGCGCCGGTGTTCATCCAAGAATACTTCACGGGGCATCCAGGGTCTCATATGTATACCATCAGGCCAAAAATAGTTGTCAGTTACTATATGTTCATCGTCGGCGATAATGTTCATTTGTGCTGAAGCCGTACTCTTCCACCTTTTTTGGAAATATCGGAGGTGTGTTACCCTTACATTGGACTGGGCCAAAAAGTCCCGCATTGATTCCTCAGAAGCAATACGACTATTCATACCATACACGTAGAATCAACTGATTCTACGTTTATTATGTCTGCTGTAGCCGACAAACTTATCGGCTAAGTTTTTATCCCTACCTTTTAGATGACACTCTGATGATGGGAAATGCACCGATATTTTTGAATGTGAACTATTTGCACTTTCACGACTAGTTATGGGCGGTTCGGGTGACACCATGGTAGAATGCTCATTGGACCTTGTGCTGCCTGACGAAATCACATTCGAAGTTACGTTCGCATAGCTCCTGTCATGTAGAGTATCGCTGTCCGTATCCAGTGGAGTGAAGCGATTTTATACAGTGACTCTTACCTGTTCGGTCGCGCTTGACTGCTGCCACGGGGCAGCGTCACACTGATCAGCTACTGTACAGGTTCCGTTAGAGCTACTGTTTGACGCGTGCACTGTACCATTAGGAGTGCTACTGTTGGAGCTACTGGTTCGTACATGTTTTATCTGTTTCTTAAGTTCATTACATTGTTTTTGCATGTTAGATGTTGCGTGTTTACATTCTCCTATCGCTTTGTTGTTGCTTTCCGCTTCTTCCTCACACGTTTTCGTACGTTGCATGACCAATTTCAATGTCTTTTTCACACTCTCTATGCCGTTCAACTGATTATCGTCGAATCGCTGTGCGATTTGCTTGCAGTCCGAAATTTTATTCTTCGTCACCGTAATGTCGTTGCGTACCGCTATAAGTTTCTTGTCCTGTTCAGTTCGAATCCTCTTAGCATCCTCCCTGACTTCGTTCAATGCTTTACTGATATCGTTTATGTTTTTCCCACTGTTTGTCACTTCAATGTTAAGTTCCGCTAATTTTGTAGATTGTGTGTCAATGATTTCGCAAAGTTTTGTGTTTGTTTCTACTACCTTTCTGATGCTGAAATTTATCTTTGTTTAATTTGATCTCAGTTGTTTTATCTTATTTAAGTCAATTTATAATTTGCATGACCCTCGAAATGAAAACTCGAGACTTATGCCTTCTCATATTTCTATATGGAGGATTTCATCATTAGCTGGTTTCATACCTGATATATTTCAGCAACCAGATTTATGAGAGATTTTAGGAAAGAAAAAATAACAGTGTTGCAAATTGAAAATAAGAAATTTATGGAATCAATGTAAAGTAGGGAATGCAAAAAATCTTTTCCACTTTTAGAGTCGATATCTTCCCACTTGAGAGTTTTCAATGTCCCTCTAATGGAAGAGATGAGGGAGCCTGTTGACCGCAGGAACAAGGTGTCCAGTAGCTTCACGAATGAGGATAATCCCATTTGTCTACTCCAGGAGTATGTATGCCACAAACTTTGTTTTTCATACTGTTTCAGATTTAATATACTAAAGTTTTAATGATTATTTTCAAATATAATTCTATTTTGAATTTTAAACTTGATTTTATATTAGGAGTAATGAAAACACTTCGCTGTTATCAATCAGGACAGTCATATCGGTTTTAGCTTGTGTACTATGGCAGAGTTGTTTGGTAAAGCTAATTTACTTTCCAAATTAAAATGGTAAAATGTTAGGATACATGTATATCATATTACCATTCTGTCATATACCAAATCAATTCAAATCTAAGAAATATCAAATATTTGGTTACAAATGGAATGATGAACTTGGCACACTGGGAAATCCCTGCAGATCTTCTCATGTTAACCTGCCATCACACTCATCATATCTCTCAGGATAATTGCCTTAGCCCTGCTTGGACCTATACCATGTATTTTCAACAGTTGATCGTATGTTGCTACAAGAGGAGAGAGTAGATTGCTTTATTGACAGATTTGTTATAGGTTATAAATCAAGGCTGTTCAAATATAAAGAAAATTTCTGCTTTCAGATGGATAGACAAAAATGGCAATGAAGGGCCAGCGCTGCTTCGATTGGCTAAAAAAACGGTGAAAAAGTATGAAGCACTCGTCACCCGTTTGAAGGTTGAGAGAAAGGTAAAACAGAAGACAAGTTTTTTTTCTTGCTTATACATACTGACATATATTATTGTATAATGTTGTATTATATGTTAGTCCAGAACTTTTTTTTATATTTTTGGCTGTTTTCTGACCATTACGAGATAGTATGACTGACCAAATGTACACTATGTTAGGGTGACTCCTTGTACATGTATGACTGAAGTATAAATCAAAAACCATTATAACATTAATAATTCTACTATGTTTACGTTCTGGGTGTAGCATTAATGATTCTACTATGTTTACGTTCTGGGTGTAGCTACTATGTTTACGTTCTGGGTGTAGCATTAACGATTCTACGATGTTTACATTCTGGGTGTAGCATTAATGATTCTACTATGTTTACATTCTGGGTGTAGCATTAATGATTCTACTATGTTTACATTCTGGGTGTAGCATTAATGATTCTACTATGTTTACATTCTGGGTGTAGCATTAATCATTCTACTATGTTTACGTTCTGGGTGTAGCATTAACGATTCTACTATGTTTACGTTCTGGGTGTAGCTACTATGTTTACGTTCTGGGTGTAGCTACTATGTTTACGTTCTGGGTGTAGCATTAATAATTCTACTATGTTTACGTTCTGGGTGTAGCATTAATGATTCTACTATGTTTACGTTCTGGGTGTAGCTACTATGTTTACGTTCTGGGTGTAGCTACTATGTTTACGTTCTGGGTGTAGCTACTATGTTTACGTTCTGGGTGTAGCTACTATGTTTACGTTCTGGGTGTAGCTACTATGTTTACGTTCTGGGTGTAGCTACTATGTTTACGTTCTGGGTGTAGCATTAATGATTCTACTATGTTTACGTTCTGGGTGTAGCATTAATGATTCTACTATGTTTACGTTCTGGGTGTAGCTACTATGTTTACGTTCTGGGTGTAGCTACTATGTTTACGTTCTGGGTGTAGCATTAATGATTCTACTATGTTTACGTTCTGGGTGTAGTATTAATGATTCTACTATGTTTACGTTCTGGGTGTAGCATTAATGATTCTACTATGTTTACGTTCTGGGTGTAGCATTAATGATTCTACTATGTTTACGTTCTGGGTGTAGCATTAATGATTCTACTATGTTTACGTTCTGGGTGTAGTATTAATGATTCTACTATGTTTACGTTCTGGGTGTAGCATTAATGATTCTACTATGTTTACGTTCTGGGTGTAGCATTAACGATTCTACTATGTTTACGTTCTGGGTGTAGCTACTATGTTTACGTTCTGGGTGTAGCATTAATGATTCTACTATGTTTACGTTCTGGGTGTAGCATTAATGATTCTACTATGTTTACGTTCTGGGTGTAGCATTAACGATTCTACTATGTTTACGTTCTGGGTGTAGCTACTATGTTTACGTTCTGGGTGTAGCATTAACGATTCTACTATGTTTACGTTCTGGGTGTAGCTACTATGTTTACGTTCTGGGTGTAGCATTAATGATTCTACTATGTTTACGTTCTGGGTGTAGCATTAATGATTCTACTATGTTTACGTTCTGGGTGTAGCATTAATGATTCTACTATGTTTACGTTCTGGGTGTAGTATTAATGATTCTACTATGTTTACATTCTGGGTGTAGCATTAATGATTCTACTATGTTTACGTTCTGGGTGTAGCATTAATGATTCTACTATGTTTACGTTCTGGGTGTAGTATTAATGATTCTACTATGTTTACGTTCTGGGTGTAGCATTAACGATTCTACTATGTTTACGTTCTGGGTGTAGCTACTATGTTTACGTTCTGGGTGTAGCATTAATGATTCTACTATGTTTACGTTCTGGGTGTAGCATTAATGATTCTACTATGTTTACGTTCTGGGTGTAGCATTAATGATTCTACTATGTTTACGTTCTGGGTGTAGTATTAATGATGTAACAATTCTATTACAAACTTCATGCTCATTGATTGGTATAAGTTAGAGAAACTAAATGTTACAATTATATATACAGAGTATCAATCCCTGCACAGATTCAGTTTTTAATTAAGAGTCAGATATATAAACATTACAATTTACACATTTTCTTCTTGCTGAGGTTTTCTGCTGGAAGAAAGGAGTTTTCTGAATTCCTAGGTTTTAGTATTGTCACCCTTTTCTCAGTATTAATCACCTCTTTTCTGTAAATTAAGTGTCCACTTTTCTCTATGTATTGTCACCCTTTTCTCTGTGTATTGCACACTTTTCTCTATGTACTGTCACACTTTTCTCTATGTATTGTCACACTTTTCTCTATGCGTTGTCACCCTTTTCTCTATGTATTGTCACCCTTTTTTCTATTTATTGTCACCCTTTTCTCTATGTATTGTCACCCTTTTCTCTATGTATTCTCACCCTTTTCTATGCATTGTCACCACTTTTCTCTATGTATGTCACCCTTTTCTCTATGTATTGTCACCCTTTTCTTTTCTCTATGTATTGTCACCCTTTTCTCTATGTATTGTCACCCTTTTCTCTATGTATGTCACCCTTTTCTCTACACCCTTTTCTGTATGTATTGTCACCCTTTTCTCAATGTATTGTCACCCTTTTCTCTATCTACTGTCACCCTTATCTTTATGTATTGTCACCCTTTTCTCTATGTATTGTCACCCTTTTCTCTATGTATTGTCACCCTTTTCTCTATGTATTGTCACCCTTTTCTCATGTATTGTCACCCTTTTCTCTATGTATTGTCACACTTTTCTCTATGTATTGTCACCCTTTTCTCTATGTATTGTCACCCTTTTCTCTATGTATTGTCACCCTTTTCTCTATGTATTGTCACCCTTTTCTCTATCTACTGTCACCCTTTTCTCTATGTATTGTCACCCTTTTCTCATGTATTGTCACCCTTTTCTCTATCTACTGTCACTCTTTTCTCTATGTATTGTCACCCTTTTCTCTATGTATTGTCACCCTTTTCTCTATTTATTGTCACCCTTTTCTCTATGCATTGTCATCCTTTTCTCTATGCATTGTCACCCTTTTCTCTACACCTTTTCTCTATGTATTGTATTGTCACCCTTTTCTTGTCATGTTTTTTTTCTCTATGTATTGTCACCCTTTTCTCTATGTATTGTCACCCTTTTCTCTATGTATTGTCACCCTTTTCTCTATGTATTGTCACCCTTTTCTCTATGTATTGTCACCCTTTTCTCTATGCATTGTCACCCTTTTCTCTATGTATTGTCACCCTTTTCTCTTTGCATTTTCATCCTTTTCTCTATGTATTGTCACCCTTTTCTCTATGTATTGTCACCCTTTTCTCTATGTATTGTCACCCTTTTCTCTATGTATTGTCACCCTTTTCTCATGTATGTATTGTCACCCTTTTCTCTATGTATTGTCACCCTTTTCTCTATGTATTGTCACCCTTTTCTGTATGTATTGTCACCCTTTTCTCTATGTATTGTCACCCTTTTCTCTATGTATTGTCACCCTTTTCTCATGTATTGTCATCCTTTTCTCTATGCACTGTCACCCTTTTCTCTATGCATTGTCACCCTTTTCTCTATGCATTGTCATCCTTTTCTCTATGCATTGTCACCCTTTTCTCTATGTATTCTCACCCTTTTCTCTATGTATTGTCACACTTTTCTCTATGTATTGTCACCCTTTTCTCTATGTATTGTCACCCTTTTCTCTATGTATTGTCACACTTTTCTCTATGTATTGTCACCCTTTTCTCTATGTATTGTCACCCTTTTCTCTATGTATTATCACCCTTTTCTCATGTATTCTCACCCTTTTCTCTTTGTATTGTCACCCTTTTCTCTATGCATTTTCACCCTTTTCTCTATGTATTATCACCCTTTTCTCTATGTATTTTCACTCTTTTCTCTATGTAATGTCACCCTTTTCTCTATGTACTGTCACACTTTTCTCTAAGTATTGTCACACTTTTCTCTATGTACTGTCACCCTTTTCTCTATGTATTGTCACCCTTTTCTCTATGTACTGTCACCCTTTTCTCTATGTACTGTCACCCCTTTTCTCTATGCATTTTCACCCTTTTCTCTATGTATTTTCACCCTTTTCCTCTATGTACTGTCACCCTTTTCTCTATGCATTTTCACCCTTTTCTCTATGTATTATCACCCTTTTCTCTATGTATTGTCACCCTTTTCTCTATGTATTGTCACCCTTTTCTCTATGCATTGTCACCCTTTTCTCTATGTATTGTCACCCTTTTCTCTATGTATTGTCACCCTTTTCTCTATGTATTGTCACCCTTTTCTCTATGTATTGTCACCCTTTTCTCTATGTATTGTCACCCTTTTCTCTATCTACTGTCACCCTTTTCTCATGTGTATTGTCACCCTTTTCTCTATGTATTGTCACCTTTTTCTCTATGTATTGTCACCCTTTTCTTTATGTATTGTCACCCTTTTCTCTATGTATTTTCTCTATGTCACCTCTTTACTCTTTTCTCTATGTATGTAATGTCACCCTTTTCTCTATGTACTGTCACACTTTTCTCTAAGTATTGTCACACTTTTCTCTATGTACTGTCACCCTTTTCTCTATGTATTGTCACACTTTTTTCTATGTATTGCACACTTTTCTCTATGTATTGTCACCCTTTTCTCTGTGTATTGCACACTTTTCTCTATGTACTGTCACACTTTTCTCTATGCATTGTCACCCTTTCCTCTGTGCACTGTCACCCTTTTCTGTATGTATTGTCACCCTTTTCTCAATGTATTGTCACCCTTTTCTCTATCTACTGTCACCCTTTTCTCTATGTATTGTCACCCTTTTCTCTATGTATTGTCACCCTTTTCTCTATGTATTCTCACCCTTTTCTCTATGTATTGTCACTCTTTTCTCTATGTATTGTCACCCTTTTCTCTATGTATTGTCACCCTTTTCTCTATGTATTGTCACCCTTTTCTCTATGTATTGTCACCCTTTTCTCTATGTATTGTCACCCTTTTCTCTATGCACTGTCACACTTTTCTCTATGTATTGTCACACTTTTCTCTATGTATTGTCACCCTTTTCTCTATCTACTGTCGCCCTTTTCTCTATGTATTTTCACCCTTGTCCTCTATGTACTGTCACCTTTTTCTCTATGTACTGTCACCCTTTTCTCTATGTATTGTCACCCTTTTCTCTATGCATTTTCACCCTTTTCTCTATGTATTATCACCCTTTTCTCTATGTATTGTCTCCCTTTTCTCTATGTATTGTCGCCCTTTTCTCTATGCAATGTCACCCTTTTCTCTATGTATTGTCACCCTTTTCTCTATGTAATGTCACCCTTTTCTCTATGTATTTTCTATGTATTGTCACCTTTTCTTGTCATTGTACTGTCACTTTTTCTCTTGTATGTACTGTCACCTTTTTTTTTGCCACTTTTTCCTGTATGGACTGGCTCCTGTTTCTCATATTACATTCTTTTCATTCTTTTTATTGTCACCCTTTTCCATTTGTTCATCAAATTTTAGCCAACAACTAATCATAAATGACTAACAAGAGGGGTAATCAATTTTTTACGAATGATGGGTCTTGGTTCCTTGGTAATTGAGCATATTCTTTAAAATCCTTCTCCTCTTGTAGGACTGATTGAATTTTGCCCAAGTTTGGTCCGAAGCATTTTTGGTGAAAGGGAATTAATGTTATATAAATGGCAGATTTTGCCCAAATCTAGTCTGAATCATTGTTGGGTGAAGGAAAATCAATTTTTTTTAATGAATAGTGGGTCTCGGACCCCTTGGGCAGGAAAGATGGGCCAAATGGGGTAATAGAGCAAATCATTTAAAATTCTTCTTCTCCAGTAGGAATGAATGGTATTTCCCAAATTTGGTCTAAAAGTATTCTTGGGTGAAGCAGAATCAGTTCTGCAAAAAAGTGGATTCTGGCTCCCTTGAGTGAGAGGGGCAGTGCCACATTGGGGAAACAGAGCAATTCATTAAAAGCCTCCTTCATTATGATTATGCTCAAATATGGTCAAAAGTATTCTTGGGTGAAAGGGAACAAAGTTAGGGTAAGGATTGGCTTTCAATTCCCAGGAGGCCTGAGGGGTGGAGCCCAAAAGAGAAAATTTTTCAAGTTCTTTGTAATCCTACTCCTCCTATAATGATGTTGTTTTTATTTGGTCTAAAGTTTTCTTGGGTCTTTATACAGTGCATTCCTGCCCTCTAGGATAGGAGAAATGGGCCCAATTGGGGAAGTTAAGCTCTTAAAAGTCCTTTCATACAAGGATATTGTCAAAGTTTGGTCTGTAGCACTTTATTTATAGTGAATCTGACCTCTGTTTGACCACAAGGGCAGGGTCCAATAGGGATGTTATATTCAAAATTGTTTTTCATATTTCAAATTCCTTATTAAATGGCTGAATAGCTAAATTAGTCAGATGAGTGATGCAGGCCCCTTGGGCCTTATGTTTCTCTTATAAGAGACCTTCAGGTCACTCATGACTATGTGTTCCTTTTAAAGAGGAACTACAAAGTACTGCATGTCAGATTCAGTAAGGTTTCAAGTCAAATGCTATGTTACCAAGGGTAGCTTCTGTTCTAATTAGCCTCTCATGACCATGTGGCGCATAGGTTGCTTAGGTGGGAGGGACACAAGGAATCGCAATTTCAGTCAAAGGTCATGTTACAATCCTTTACAAAAAAAGAAAAGCATGTTCACATTTGATACACACATTGCTTGCTTGGAAAAGAAATAAGTGTAATAAGAAAATAACACACTTTGGATCCCCTGACCTGCAATAGCTTCTGTTCCTACTACCTGATACTTACCATATTTGGTATACTGATTGCTTCCTGATAACTACCATATTTGGTATACTGATTGCTTCCTGATAATTACCATATTTGGTATACTGATTGCTTCCTGATAACTACCATATTTGGTATACTGATTGCTTCCTGATATTTACCATATTTGGTATACTGATTGCTTCCTGATAACTACCATATTTGGTATACTGATTGCTTCCTGATAATTACCATATTTGGTATACTGATTACTTCCTGATAACTACCATATTTGGTATACTGATTGCTTCCTGATAATTACCATATTTGGTATACTGATTGCTTCCTGATAATTACCATATTTGGTATACTGATTGCTTCCTGATGACTACCATATTTGGTATACTGATTGCTTCCTGATAATTACCATATTTGGTATACTGATTGATTGTGGGTAACCTTTGATTGCGTTTTGTTTCTACAGGTCAAAGTTCATGTCAGTTGTTGCTAGATAAGATTATTTTATGTTGTAGATTTTCTCTTGAGGACTAGTTGTGCCATTCAAATAAACCTTTGTATAGATATTGGGCTGCAGATACTTCATGTAGAACATATAGGACACCATCCAATATAACATCCTTACCAACCTAACCTAGGCTTCTGATTGGCCTTAAATTGAACAGTACCCAATTTGGATTAGATAGTATCTAGCTGATTTATAACACTGAAAGCTCCACTGCATGAAATTTGTTGTCAACACACAGAGATATTGTTTTGTTTAAATTCCTGCCTTTGGCTCTCACTGTCATGGTCATTCATTTGTTCATGTTGTCAAACCAAGACTTTAGAAGGAGTTCTTGTAATAGATTCACCATACCTTGTATCTATGTACTAACATTTGATGACACAGATCATTGTTTACTAAAATACAGAATTTACTGTGACATTGTCATTGTGATTACCTCCTTATATTTATTGATGAAATTTATATCAACACGTGGCCAAGTTGTTGGTAGTATGATTAGCTCAGTTGTTGAGAAAGCTTTCTGTTTGAAATTTATAAATCATTTCCATGAAATGATCTCTGACGTACAACAGGTATATGTATTCCTTACCTTATAACTAATATGTCAACAAGTGATTTAGGCTGAAACAACAAGGCCATATCAAGATGGATTTTATTAGTTACTGACAAGCTTTGTTCATAATCACAAACTTATTTTGATAAATTTCTATTCAGGTATATTTGTTGATCATTATTATTAATCAATCTGATTTAAATGATGATTCATTTATAGTTAATATCAGTAAATGGATTTCAAAGTAATGTAGAATACAGTGCTAAAATACAATTATTACAATGATATAACATAAGATACAGACAGTGATTATATCAGATGTGTATGTTTTATAGTATATTATAACATCTATACAGTTATACTGATTACATCTATACAATTATACTGATTACATCTATACAATTATACTGATTACATCTATACAATTATACTGATTACATCTATACAATTATACTGATTACATCTATACAATTATACTAATTACATCTATACAATTATACTGATTACATCTATACAATTATACTAATTACATCTATACAATTATACTGATTACATCTATACAATTATACTAATTACATCTATACAATTATACTAATTACATCTATACATTTATACTGATTACATCTATACAATTATACTGATTACATCTATACAGTTATACTGATTACATCTATACAATTATACTGATTACATCTATACAATTATACTAATTACATCTATACAATTATACTGATTACATCTATACAATTTTCCATATAAGGTCATTTACAAAAAGATTGAAGAACTTGACCTTAACATGACTTGTCAAGGCAAGTATGGTGGCTCCCTTCAACGTCTGGAAAAGACAGAGTCTTCTACTGCAAGAAAAAAAAGGTTCCAATTGGAGCAGGAGGAAGACAAATTAAGATCTAGTCTCGAGAAGTCTTTCCTGGCATACAAGGAATTGATCTCCGAGGAAATCCAAAGTCGACGTAATTTCCTACAGGTAAACATTCTGGCTTTACATTGTCCTACTATGGCCAATCCTCATACTGAAACATGGCCCAGATGTGAGGACTTTCATTTACGTAAAGATATATTACAACTGGCTGATTTTACATTTACAAGCTACCCTTGAGGCCGGTGAAATCCATTGTAAAGTAAAATCTGCCAATTTCATGACATTTTCCATAATGATCACATGATCTGACTGACTTAATGCTGTCATGTGTTACATTGATTCAGTACAAGTAAATCAGGTTTCTGATACAGGGCAATAATATTCTTTATTTCCTTATTTCAGACCATGAGTACCATCCGTGAACAGTGCAGTACCCTGGAGAGTAGGCGGCTGAATACTGTTGCTAAGGCATACAATAGATATATCTCTATTTTGGAAGAGTCAGAACCACTCAAGTAAGTGATAAAAAAACCAGGTCAAACACAGGTGGAATATAATTGGATGGAATCACAATTTTTCAAATAAATGTTCATTGATCTTTTTATAACCAAGACCATGTACATATCTTATAGTAGTTGTAGTAAACTTTGATGACGATGGTGGTTAATATCTATAGCTATAGTGACAGGATTTGTTTTAAAAGTCCACTTTTGGATTCCAACTTAGACAAGATACATTACAAACTGTTCAAAAAAGAATCGACGTATAAATACGGTGTAAATACGGTGTAAATACAGTATAAATACGGTATAAACAATGAAGTAAGACTTTATTTATGATATATGCAAATGCACTTTCTTTTTCAAAAATAAAAAAACAATTTAAAAAAACAAAAGCAAAAAAAGAAAAATTGTTTTGTAGCAAATCTGTAGTTGATACTGGTAATTACAGAAGGTAAAGCAATTTCATTATATTTCTTAAGATTTTTCCCAAACAGTATTTGAAATGTAAATACATTTTTTTATCACATTTTAAAATCTAAAGACTACTTTCAATCGTCTGTTATTTGCCTAGTTCTAAGAGGAGAGTTATCATGAATGAGATGAAAGCTATGGCATCAGAAATGGCCGATGGCCAAATAAGCCAGTTCAAGCAGTGGACAAGGGAGAAAACAAGATACTACATCTTCGAGTTGGTCACAGTAAGTGACAATTGGTCACAGTTAAGCATTTTACATTGATAAAAAAGAGAAAGCAGAATTTTTTGTTTTTGTTTGATAAATTATCTGTTTCTTATTTTAATTATCAAATTGTAATTGTTTATTGTAATACTAAAGTTAAAGGAGACAAAATCTCATGTTGTGATCATCTGCTGCAGGACAACTGGACTCCGTATGGGTTAGGCATAGTAACCAACAATGTGCCAGATATAGTCATTCCAGCCAACCTCCAAGTGTTGTCAGAGTCAGACAAAACAGGTACCTGTATGGTCACACTGTTAATTGCAATGTGACCGTATCACTGATTAATCCTTGTTGTTGAACACTCCTGTTTCCTCCAGCGATCATATACGGCATTCTTTAAAACTGAAGGAAATTTTGTCAGGAAGCAAGCACTTTGTGACATCACACACTCTAACACATATTAAGAGTAGCGGTATTCAAGTTGATGAGAATGGATATCTATAAAGATACTTCTACCTTGTCCTGATTTCTACAGATGAGTTCCCTAAAACAAAATCTTTGAGTAATTAATAAATTACAAGAGGTGATGGTATAGTTGATTAATTGATCCTGATATTACTGCCACAAAAAAGTTCGATACCGATAGTTAATTTTCTGTGATTTTGTAGGTTATCTTAATCCACGGATTCATATGTCCACGAACTGTTAGAATTAGTATAGGTAGCTTTATGGAACTTTATTTGTCCCCGAAATTAAGTGTCCACAAAATAGTGTTTCAAACAAATAAAATGCAGGAAAATTGAACTTTACACAACATTACTCTACAGTAAATCACTAGTTAGGTTGATTTGAACACTGAGATTTAACACTGAAATGAAGATGGACAGTAAGAAAATATTCCACATCCCATACTATTTGAAATTTTGACAGTTTTCCACGATGTGGCAAAATAGAGTAGAAGAGCATATATGGAAGGTGTATTTTAAGGGCCATAGTGTAGTTTTTTTACCTCCAGGGAGGAAGAGTTCACAAAGAAGTCAATGAGAGGTGCTTGAGAAAAATAATAGTAATTCAGATCAATAAGTCTTATTGTCTCAAAACTATGTTTCATAATTACATGTAGACAACATGTACTTTTCAATGTGCTTTTCCCCTGAAGATTCGAGTCTTGAGGAACAATCTGGAAAACCTCACGAGGCCGATCCAACCATCCCTGTGGCATATAATCCTTGTGATGATTTTCGCCACATAGAGATCTCGGATCAATCCACTCGGACAAACAAACATGGATTTGAGCAACAAGAAAATCAACAGTAAGTTATACCTTAACAATGCTAGATCTTTGTTGTACTGCACTGATTCCCTGCATCTGATTATCTAACAAATTTAAATAATGTTAGAAACTGTAGTGTTTTGTGAAAGAGTTTTAATAATGGTTTCCATTTAGAACTCCTTATTTTACCACACTAATTCTGTAATGGTGTTGTACATTAAAGACACTGCAAAAGACGACCATTTCGTTTTTAAACAGCATCTGAATCATGATCAGAGAAATAGCGGTGTTAGTTGTGTATATTATGAACTGATTGACTCATGATCAGAGAAATAGCGGTGTTAGCTGTGTATATTATGAACTGATTGGCTCATTATCAGAGAAATAGCGGTGTTAGCTGTGTATGTTATGAACAGATTGACTCATGATCAGAGAAATAGCGGTGTTAGCTGTGTATATCATGAACTGATTGAATCATGATCAGAGAAATAGCGGTGTTAGCTGTGTATATTATGAACTGATTGGCTCATTATCAGAGAAATAGCGGTGTTAGTTGTGTATATTATGAACAGATTGACTCATTATCAGAGAAATAGCGGTGTTAGCTGTGTATATCATGAACTGATTGAATCATGATCAGAGAAATAGCGGTGTTAGCTGTGTATGTTATGAACTGATTGGCTCATTATCAGAGAAATAGCGGTGTTAGCTGTGTATATCATGAACTGATTGAATCATGATCAGAGAAATAGCGGTGTTAGCTGTGTATGTTATGAACAGATTGACTCATGATCAGAGAAATAGCGGTGTTAGCTGTGTATATCATGAACTGATTGAGTCATGATCAGAGAAATAGCGGTGTTAGCTGTGTATGTTATGAACAGATTGACTCATGATCAGAGAAATAGCGGTGTTAGCTGTGTATATCATGAACTGATTGACTCCTGATCAGAGAAATAGCGGTGTTAGCTGTGTATGTTATGAACAGATTGACTCATGATCAGAGAAATAGCGGTGTTAGCTGTGTATATCATGAACTGATTGAATCATGATCAGAGAAATAGCGGTGTTAGCTGTGTATATTATGAACTGATTGAATCATGATCAGAGAAATAGCGGTGTTAGCTGTGTATATCATGAACTGATTGAATCATGATCAGAGAAATAGCGATGTTAGTTGTGTATATTATGAACAGATTGACTCATGATCAGAGAAATAGCGGTGTTAGCTGTGTATATTATGAACAGATTGACTCATGATCAGAGAAATAGCGGTGTTAGCTGTGTATATTATGAACTGATTGACTCATGATCAGAGAAATAGCGGTGTTAGCTGTGTATATTATGAACTGATTGAGTCATGATCAGAGAAATAGCGGTGTTAGCTGTGTATATTATGAACTGATTGAGTCATGATCAGAGAAATAGCGGTGTTAGCTGTGTATGTTATGAACTGATTGAGTCATGATCAGAGAAATAGCGGTGTTAGCTGTGTATGTTATGAACTGATTGACTCATGATCAGAGAAATAGCGGTGTTAGCTGTGTATATTATGAACTGATTGACTCATGATCAGAGAAATAGCGGTGTTAGCTGTGTATATTATGAACTGATTGAGTCATGATCAGAGAAATAGCGGTGTTAGCTGTGTATATCATGAACTGATTGAATCATGATCAGAGAAATAGCGGTGTTAGCTGTGTATATTATGAACTGATTGACTCATGATCAGAGAAATAGCGGTGTTAGCTGTGTATATTATGAACTGATTGAGTCATGATCAGAGAAATAGCGGTGTTAGCTGTGTATATCATGAACTGATTGAATCATGATCAGAGAAATAGCGGTGTTAGCTGTGTATATTATGAACTGATTGACTCATGATCAGAGAAATAGCGGTGTTAACTGTGTATATTATGAACTGATTGGCTCCTTCTCTGTGGATGTATCCTGTTCTTCCTTCCATGCCAGTTTATGTAGACACTGCAATGATAAATGACCAAGGTTAAGTTTTGCTCCTATTTTGACAGTTATGTATCATGTAATTTGTTTGTTTAGGAAAAGTCTATCCCATCATTTGATGGAGGGTAAAGAGTCTGCTGGTCCCGGCTGGGGTCAAGGAGCCATACCCAAGACTTATCAAGGATCAATGGCCAGAAGCCCAATACGCTCTCCTGATGGCAATGAAGACACACCAGTAATGGTTCATCCAACCAATCGAAGAGTGGTGAAACCCAACCCTACAATGAGAAACCCACCAAACCCACCACCCAAATCATCAACGGATGGTTGGCGTGCCACACAAACCCCGATAGGGAGCTTAACACTGCCAACTAAAGGTAATGACCAAGCAAAGAAGAGAGGAGAACTGCATTCCAACACAGACACTCGGCCATCTCCAGTGGATGAAACTGAAACAGCATCTAAGGAGAAGCAGGATGGCACCGAGTCGCACCTCTCACGCAAGTATCAGTCCAAGAAAGATACACCACAAGTTGTATCTAAAGAGGCAGCAAATCAGCCACAGTGGCATACAATCACTGGCAAGGATGATCCTTACTATACTCCTGGGGACCCCTCCGATCTGGAAGTAATGGTTCTGCCAGAGGGAGATACACAGAGGCCAGAGGTATGTTTAGTATGTTACCATATCTAGTGTCACTTCCGTCATGCCAAACTTTTTATATCAAGTTAATGACATCAATTAAGTTCATAATTAAATTGCAAATAATGTCACAGCTGAGTTAAACCTCACCTTCTTTATTTTGATTGTTGCTTAGAGAACAATAATGGTAAGCACATTTACAGGTTTTGTTTTCAAATTTCAAAAAGAAATATACAAGACAATTCAACAGATTTGACTTGCATTGCTTAGTTGGGTTTTTGATTACTGAGGATACTTTTATTGAAGTACACATCTATATGATAGAGAATTAAATCAAAAGTTTTAGTTCACCTGGCCAAAAGGGGAGTTAATTTTGTTTAAATTATATTTGTCTCGGCCACCTGAGGAGGGGTACAATAGAGAAATATAGCAAATTGCATAATTTAAAATCCTACTCCTCCTGTAGGAATGATTGGATTGAACTCAAATTTGGTTTAAAGCATCCTCGGGGGAATGTAAATTAGTTTTGTGTAAACAGTAGGTCACAGCCCCCCTGGGCTGGGAAGGGTGGGGCCCAGTAGTGGAAATAGTGCAAATACTATAAGATCTTACTTCCCTTGTAGGTTTTATTGGACCTTGTCCAAATTTGGTCTGAGGCATCCTAGTAAGAGGGTAATTCAATTTCTTATAAATGTTGGATCTGGGCCAGTGGAATGGGAGGTGCAGGACCAATTGGGAGAAATAGAGAATTTATGTAAAGCTTACTCCTGTAGGAATAGTTGGATTTTGCCTGAAGCATTCTTTGGTGAAAAGGAATCACTTTTGTGTAAATGGGTGGGGGGTGGGGGTCTCTGCCAAACGAGACAGACAGGGCAGGCTCCATTATGGGGAAGAACAGCAGGATTCTGTCTCGATTTAGTCTGAAGCATGAATAGTTTGGCTGACCCCCTGGGGACACAGGGTTAGAGCCCTCTGGGAAAGTAGATATGGTGTTTCTTGTTCCTAGATATTTATATTTCCTTTTCCCTTACCTATGGGCCTCTTGTTTGTGGGACATGTTACTTACAATTTCCAAAAACGTCTATAGGTACAGGAAAAGTTTGGTTCTTCTCTAATCATCACAGAGTATTGTATGTAATTGGTTATAGTAGACAAATGTGTGCATTTAGTTTAAAAATGAAGGCAAATTCTTTATGTCTTATTCTCCAGAAAGTCGAAAATGTAAAGCATACTTTCTGTTCCATTGGTCCTAGGTAGCACTGACAGTCTTGTTAATAGAATGTCAGGAATATGTGTTGGCTTGACATGACTTGTTTGAGAGAATCGGACTTAACACTCTATCTTTCTAGCAAGAAAATCTTGGTCCTTCTTGTCCTAATTGAGTGGCTGTGGTATATGTCCATCCCTATAATGTAAACACATATTTGGAACCCTATTGTTTATGTAGATCCTTGAAATCTTTTCTGTTTTAGCGTCCGTTTCAGCCAATGATCAACAACTGGATGGATCCTGATATGCAGCCACTGGAGCCAAACTCTTCAGACCATAACCTGTTGTCACAATTCCTGAACAAAACCAAATCTAAATTCAGGCGATCCAAAAAGGCTAAAAAGTCAACTAGCCCAGATATCATTGACTCAGGTCCCGTTCCCTTTGATTTTGGATGTGAAGATGTGGATGAAGTTTCCACAGTTATCGACCCTGCATACAAGAGAACCACCAAAGGAGGGCCAGCAAAAACACCTTCTTTACCAGGAAGTGTTCAGCCATCGGAGAAATCAAAACCAGTCGCATCAAGTGGCTCTGACTCCAGCGATAACGGTGCGTACATCTTTTTTTGTTTTTTTTTAAATATAAATATAGATTGACATATGTTTTGCTAACAAATATCACTACCCACACATCAGTGAAACTGGGTTTGTTGAATTCTATGCATCTATGTTATTATAGAAACAAGAGGCCATAGGGCCTTAACAGTCACCTAAGTCACAATGCTTCTTATCATAGAAATGTTAACTACATTGTACACATAATGCAAATGTAAAGTGTACATAACATCAACTACTCTTCCATGCTAAGGCTTCTTACCAAGTTTGAGTTAATAGAAATTACACTCAAAAATTGAACTTTCCTTTATAAAATCTTCCACCCAGAAGCAGTAGAACATCTTTGAAATTTTAGTCAATTTGACCCATTTTTTAACCCTATCAAGAGCCCTTGGGAGCTAGCCGGGGTCAATTTGTGCATCTCATCAAACTTTCAGAGTAAACTTATAATTCTAACCATGTCTGAACTATTTCCAATAGAAAATAAACAGTTTTTAAAAATTGTAATTTTCCTATACAAACTACAGTAAACTGTACCCCCTCCCCAGGGAAATGTGAGACCGTAGGGTCATGAAATTTACAATTTTGGTAAAGCATCTGAAGGCCTTTCCACCCATGAAGAGTCTTTGATTCTTCCCAACCTGGGATCTAAGAAGATTTTTGAAGTTTTTGACCCTGCCTCTCAGACCCCAATGGGTCAGGGACTACATGATTTACAACTTTGGTGTGCCTTTGGCCATGGAAGGTTTTTGTAAAATTTCATTGAAATTGATTCAGGAGTTTTCCAGAATTCGAAAATGTTAAAAGTTTACGACACATGACACGAGACAAAAGGGGATCACTTTGTCTCAGGGTGACCTAAAAAGCATCTCATCCAAAATAAATTCCTTCTACGTTTATGTTAAAGATATCTCAAGTAACACACACCAGTCTGTAAGGTTTTAAAACCACCGAGATTAAAGCTGAAGATATGAAAATCTCTTAGATACAAAGTACCTTCAGTGATGTCATCAGTCCAGTGTTTTACAAGTATCCAAATCATTGTGATCATATATATGTATGTATTGAGAACCATGTTATAATTCTGATGCTGTTTACAATTTGATTGTTTCATATATTGTATATGTTAAAGGCACTTACCTACCCAGAAGACTTGGTAATATGTTGTTATATTGTAAAAGGTTCTTTGTCTTTACCAGTGTCTGTCATTTAGTAAATACGTAAACTAATTTAAGAAAATATCTTCTCCCCTGAGTTCAGTAACTGTTACAGTGTTTCAGCCTGTGTTTCCTAAAAATTGTCACATAACATGTACTGTTTTTTGGATACATTTAAATAAGAATGTTTCTTAACATCAGGGAGAACAATTTGAAGCACGCTTTTATTGTTATTAACATAGATGTTATCGGTTTTAAAGTGTTACCATAGAGCACCACCACTGACATGGATGTATGTATAACAAGAAAATTGTTGTATTATGTGATTTTTCACTAACAAGATAATCAATTAAGTATTTTATGCAGGGGTTAAGGAATATACTGGACACAAGAAGAGTTTCCATTTTGAACAGAGAACTACCACTTGCTTTAACCCATCTTATACCATGTTGGTGTACATCACGAATACATAAGTGACATCTATAAGACATCGGTGATAAGTGTACAAATGAGATTTATTTTGATAATTTATTGTGACACCATTTAAGATGGCCTTTCATACAGTCTGACTGGATACTTTAATCCTCATCACCAGTTCTAATGGTAACTGATGTCAGCATCTGAATCTGAGCTGGCTATATCCTTATAATTGAGGAGTTTCCTCGGAGAGAAGAAATTAAAATCTTGATTGTTACTTGATGACATCAGCATCATTTGTCTGAAGTTACAAAAAGTTCCTACAGAAGTATAAGTACTACAGTAGCATTGGGTAAACAGTTCAATCAAAGAATACTTGTTGCTGATAACAACCAGATAAACTCAACAATAATCATTACTGTTAACCTTTCAGTAACTTCAGGTAATTCTAGTTAATTGGGATCTAAGGGTATTCAGTTTTTTTGTCTTGTTCAAGTTTCCAACTTGTGTTGCTGAAGTGATGTAAAATGAGTAAAAAACTTTCAAAAATTGATTTTATTTTATTTCAATATTTGTTAATGATTCACATCCACAAAGGAAAGATGTTGACTGAGAAATGACTTTGTATCTTCAGAAAATCGCGAAGCAGTCTCCAGGCGTCCTTCTGTAAAAACCATCAAGATGTGCAGCATCGATTTCTATGAGGCAAAGCATGATGATGAAATCAGCTTCTTGTCAGGTAAATAAGTCAGTGTAGTTTATGTGGGAGTGGTTTTTATAAACTAATAAATACAATTTTAGAAACACTATAGCCAAAAGGAGACAACACATCATAACAAATTGTTGAGAAAAGATATGAACTTTTAAATTCTTTTTCGAAAACAAAAAAATTGATACCAATGCACTGTAATAATGTATGGTAGATCTGGTTGTCTTGATGAGAACTTTAAGCATTGTGGATTCCTTGTGCTGACATCATGTGGAACTACCATGTCTTATGTTGGATGTTTTCCATTTTCTGGTTTGTTCTCCTTGTAGAATGGGCGTAAGAATTGTGCTGCTCATGTCAGTTGCTTGATCATAAGAGGTGACAGAACTTTTTATCAATATGTCTTCTTCCTGAACATTTTTGCTTCCCAAAGATTCCTGTCTCACTGCCTGAATTTTTGCCTCTACATTTAGTTTTTCCTCCTATTACAAGTGATAGGAGTTATTTATCTTACCACCTCATACATAAATCATTGTAACAGGTATACTTACTGCTCTCTCGTTAATTCTCTACATTGGATATAAAGTATAGGAAGCTATAATTCTCAGCACTAAGTTTGGTGTTTGTGGTAACATAACTGTCACATCATCTTCATATGTTCTTTGCTGTTCCAGGGACGTAAGTAAATTCTGGTTTTAGTATGATGGACTGTGAGGTATGTCATGCTTATGTGCTTGCAGGACATTTAAGTTAAATGGCACTATACATTGTTATCAATGTTGGCCAGGTATAAATGTAGGCACCATCTTCGTATGATCTATATGTATCAATGGGATGTTGATTGTGAGTATTCATTCAAATGTAGATGATTATTGATCCAGTTTCTTCACCAAATTACAACAAAGTCCATGAAATTGGTACTTGCCACCTTCTACTTGTTGGTGATTAGGTAAGGTAATATGAATGACTGGTTTAGTTTTGGATCAGTTGATGTGATCTGGGAGGTAATCAGTTGTACTATCATGTTTACGTTATGATATTTCAGCATGATAACACTTTAAATTTTTTTGAAGGGGCCATCATCCAAACAAGGTGTCCACTATATGATATTTTCATCAAAACAAAATGTTTATGTTTCAAATGGATAACAAATATTTGTTTCTACTTTAGGCCAGACGGTGAAAATGATTCACCCTGCCAATTCTGAGGGAATGGCATACGGCTATACACGATCTAGCCGTTTGAAGAAGCGTCAATATGGCTACTTTCCTATCAACCATGTTGTTCGTGTTTTAGAAGATAAGCACAGAACCCTGAGGAGGAAAGTCAGTGGATTTTTCAAGAAGCGCTGAATTAAACAACCAGTGCTTAAAAAAAATGAAAATGGATTAGAATGCCGTATTCTGCCTAATAAGCAAAACTGTCTTCATAACTCCATCTCACTTTTTTGGGATAGTGCATAGCTGCACTTCTTACTTTTTAAACTCTGAAATGCCTTTCATCAATGTTTCTGAATTGTCCATCATCTTTTTCTGTCTGTCTACTTATTCAATCTTTAGCCTTTTGTTAAATTGTATAGTATTTTCTGTCAAACATACTAACATGTTTTGCAAGCCCACAGTGGGCCTATTAGGTGAAATATGGTACATGTAACAAGTGTGATACAGTTTACTTGGCATCCATTAACCCAAAACAGATTGTCAAGATTTTTCTGTATTCAAATATTTTCGCTTGTTTCACAGTAGGAGATATTTAAGTAAGCAAGACAACGTTTTTTAAGGATCTACCAAAAATATTGCACAATGTACAAAAAAGTAATCTTGATTACAAAAAAAAAAATATGGAACCCATGATTGTTTTCTGATTAACAACTTATCAGAAAAGGAAGGAGTATTGTGATAGCTAGGCTGTTGTAGATGTTATGTAGGACCAAATAGCACAACACCTGTGTTTATAGTTCCTTGGTTACTGCAACTTAAACATCACTACAGAGTAAAGGAGAAAAACTCTTGTAAAATTACAACAGCATTGTAAAACATTAAATTACCAAAAAGATAAGATACCTAGAGCTTTAAGTGGTGCCCCTTGTTGCAATGTCTTCCATCAACCCAGAATGACTTGCATACCACCATAAGTATAGATAATGTCCAGTGCTAGATGTATAACAACAGCATGTTATCAATATCACTGGTGGTGAAAGCAGACCAAGGGGCTGCCTGTAGCTGTTTTAAATTAAAGAATACCATGAAAATGTTTAGTTCACACATCAATAATGATCAGCCCTACCCAGAAAATTTGAATAATTGAGAACATCTTTTTAAATCCTTGCTCACTTTGTATTTATCTAATATTCATCATTGAAATAAGGAGAAAAATACCAGGAAAAATAACAAAAATATTGTAAAAAACATAATTTACAAAAATAAACCATGGCTATAAGTGCTGCCATACAACAATTTATTTCAACAACCAAAAATGGATCATATACCACCACATGTTAGAATGATAGCACAACAGTTCTCCACCATGTTGTCATAGCAACAGCTTGTATTTAAATTCTTCATCACTTTCACTTGTGGCTGAAGCTGGCCCACCTGTGGCTTATAAGAAATTAGAATGGTCACACCACACCATGTAATTTGGTTATTTGAAAGATCACACAACACCATGTACTTTGGTAATTTGAAAGATCACACCACACCATGTACTTTGGTAATTTGAAAGATCACACCACACCATGTACTTTGGTAATTTGAAAGATCACACCACACCATGTACTTTGGTTATTTGAAAGATCACACAACACCATGTACATTGGTAATTCAAAAGGGAAGTTTGTCCCTGTCCACAACACCATGTACTTTGGTAATTTGAAAGATCACATCACACCATGTACTTTGGTTATTTGAAAGATCACACAACACCATGTACTTTGGAAATTTGAAAGATCACTTCACACCATGTACTTTGGTAATTTGAAAGATCACTTCACACCATGTACTTTGGTAATTTGAAAGATCACAATACACCATGTACTTTGGTAATTCAAAAGGGAAGTATGTCCCTGTCCACAACACCATGTACTTTGGTAATTTGAAAGATCACACCACACCATGTACTTTGGTAATTTGAAAGATCACACCACACCATGTACTTTGGTAATTTGAAAGATCACACAACACCATGTACTTTGGTAATTTGAAAGATCACACCACACCATGTACTTTGGTAATTTGAAAGATCACACCACACCATGTACTTTGGTAATTTGAAAGATCACACTACACCATGTACTTTGGTAATTTGAAAGATCACACCACACCATGTACTTTGGTAATTTGAAAGATCACACCACACCATGTACTTTGGTAATTTGAAAGATCACACCACACCATGTACTTTGGTAATTTGAGAGATCACAAAACACCACACCATGTACTTTGGTAATTTGAAAGATCACACCACACCATGTACTTTGGTAATTTGAAAGATCACACCATGTACTTTGGTAATTTGAAAGATGACACCACACCATGTACTTTGGTAATTTGAAAGATCACACCACACCATCTACTTTGGTAATTTGAAAGATCACACTACACCATGTACTTTTGTAATTTGAAAGATCACACCACACCATGTACTTTGGTAATTTGAAAGATCACACCACACCATGTACTTTGGTCATTTGAAAGATCACACTACACCATGTACTTTGGTAATTTGAAAGATCACACAACACCATGTACTTTGGAAATTTGAAAGATCACACATCACCATGTACTTTGGTAATTCAAAAGGGAAGTTTGTCCCTGTCCACAACACCATGTACTTTGGTAATTTGAAAGATCACATCACACCATGTACTTTGGTCATTTGAAAGATCACACAACACCATGTACTTTGGTCATTTGAAAGATCACACAACACCATGTACTTTGGTCACACAACACCATGTACTTTGGTCATTTGAAAGATCGCACCACACCATGTACTTTGGTAATTTGAAAGCTCACACCATGTACTTTGGAAATTTGAAAGATCACACCACACCATGTACTTTGGTAATTTGAAAGATCACACAACACCATGTACTTTGGTAATTTGAAAGATCACACCACACCATGTACTTTGGTAATTTGAAAGATCACACAACACCATGTACTTTGGTAATTTGAAAGATCACACCACACCATGTACTTTGGTCATTTGAAAGGGAAGTATGTCCCTGTCCACAACACCATGTACTTTGGTAATTTGAAAGATCACACCATGTACTTTGGTCATTTGAAAGGGAAGTATGTCCCTGTCCACAACACCATGCTGTATTTTTTCAGCTCATGAATCAATAATAGATCAATAATCTATCAATAGATTGAGTTGGAAATTACAAAAATGTAATGGTGTTAATTACAGTAATAGATGTGGTATATTGTATCCCAACAACCCAAATGGATTGTATACCAAGGCAGCTTTAAAGAATAATGTCTATTTTCGGCCAGTCCTTAAAAGAATTTGCAATAACACTCTGCATTATTTTCCTGGGATAATTTATATTGTGATTTAAACAGCGGTAATGTTAAAAGGGGTCCACATCCCTGTAGAATATTGAGTGAGCACAAAGGTATTACATATAAGATGGATCAATTTCTAGGGTAGGTGCTGATCATCACCAATGTCAATTAAGTAAACGATGATTAAATTCATGAAAATCTTTAACATTGTGTAAATAAGAACTACACTTCTCTATTGTTGCTCAAACTAATCAAACTTCTAAAACTAAAAAAAAAATAGCTAAATAAAAAATCAAACACATCTGGTTACACACTTCTAGGCAGCATTTCATCAGGATTTTGTTTATTATAGTTGATGTGAAATAACTGAATATATGTCTCATTTAGTTTCTCCTTTGCCTTCCAATTTTACTTCAAGATGCTTAGATTTTACCATGTTTTTAATATTTATCAAAATAGAGTTGTTAAAACTGTTTCACATGTAGATGTAAAGAACTGTCCATTTCGTACCCATTTTGATGTTTGTCTTTCATTTATTTTTCCATATGTCCACTGATTTTACTTCAAAGTACTTCATATTTTGTTTTAATTTTTGTCTCTAATATCTATTTAATATTTTCCATGTTTTATATATCTAACTAATTTATTTCATTGATAAGTTTTAGCTCAAATTCTACCGATACATATCACTATTTTTTTTTTAATAACTGAGAGTCAGATATTGATAAGAAATTTTCCATGCTGTACACTGATGTATAATGCTATATACCTATCTCTGTTGATGTATAATAATGAATACAACCATAGTGTGTGAAGATATCTGTTTTGTCTTTTCTTTCTAATTTTTATCCAGATTTTATTTGTTTAAAGTCATGTCAAATTTTGCTGTTAAGAATATTTCTATATTGTACATATTTAGATGTTACATCTATCACTGTGTCTAATGATCGGTTTGAAAACTTGAATACATATCAGTGTTTGAAGATATCTGTTTTGAATTTTGTTTTTATTTGTTACGATGTTATACATCCTTTCCGTACTGTGCCAATAAATTAACATGTTTTCTATTTATTTGATTTGTGTTATATTTTGTTTTATGGTTAAACATTTGCTTACATCCCATGTTAAAATTAAATGCACTATCTTTGCTATTTAACAATACAATATTTCCCTGGTTAGTTGTCCTAGTCCTCATGTTTGGTGAGTCGTCCTGAATGACTTCCTCTCGTGACATCATGTTTCTGAAACATCTTGTTCATTTCCACATATTTTTCCTACCTGAAGTGAAATTTTGGTATATTAAGTTTTATTTGCGAAGTTTATTGAATTTTGCCAGGGGTAAGATTAAGGTCCTAAAACAGCCAGAAAGGGAAATATGAAATCAGCTGCACAGGGTCTTAAACACGTTAACCTGCCGACACACCAATCACAGATCTTCCATCATGATTGGTAGACGGCAAAAGAGGAATCCATATATAGATCACGCGATGCGATCTGACATCTCTCGAGAGTGGCTTCCTAAGGTCGCCTCCTCATGTGAAGGTGGAGGATATCTTTACAAGAGTGCATTGTCCTGGATCAAGACTGGCAGAGGAGATTTGATCTGATGGAGAGAGCCAACGACTCCTCCACCAGAAACGATAATAGCTCCAGAAATCATGGTTGCCTCGGCTGCAGGGGCGCTATCAGAAATAAGAATGCTTCCGAAATTTCTGTAGCACCCTGCCCACCACTTTGAATGGAACGGCCCAAGTCTTCAGATCTGCAACCAGAGACACAAAGGTTGGCCGAGCCTTTCCTGGGTCCCCCAGAGGAGGAAAGAAAATAGGTTGTGAAACTAAGGGAAGATCCCTGACATGTGGCGAACAGGTCTATGAGAGATCTCACCCAACACATGACAGAAAATCAAGGGACTGCACTGCCACTCCGTCAACACCGATTAGCGGCGACTGTTTGTGGTAAAAGTATTGTACAGTAGACCTGTTTGTGGTAACGGTACTGTACATTAGACCTGTTAGTGGTAACGGTATTGTACATGTACAGTAGACCTGTGTGTGGTAACGGTATTGTACAGTAGACCTGTTTGTGGTAACGGTATTGTACAGTAGACCTGTTTGTGGTAACGGTATTGTACAGTAGACCTGTTTGTGGTACCGGTATTGTACAGTAGACCTGTTTGTGGTAAAAGTATTGTACAGTAGACCTGTTTGTGGTAATGGTATTGTACAGTAGACCGGTTTGTGGTAACGGTATTGTACAGCACACCTGTTTGTGGTAACGGTATTGTACAGCAGACCGGTTTGTGGTAACGGTATTGTACAGCAGACCTGTTTGTGGTAACGGTATTGTACAGCAGATCTGTTTGTGGTAACGGTATTGTACAGTAGACCGGTTTGTAGTAACGGTATTGTACAGTAGATCTGTTTGTGGTAACGGTATTGTACAGTAAACCTGTGTGTGGTAACGGTATTGTACAGCAGACCTGTGTGTGGTAACGGTATTTTACTTGTACCGTAGACCTGTTTGTGGTAACGGTATTGTACATGTACAGTATACCTGTTTGCGGTAACGGTATTGTACAGTAGACCTGTTTGTGGTAAAAGTATTGTACAGTAGACCTGTTTGTGGTAATGGTATTGTACAGTAGACCGGTTTGTGGTAACGGTATTGTACAGCACACCTGTTTGTGGTAACGGTATTGTACAGCAGACCGGTTTGTGGTAACGGTATTGTACAGTAGACCGGTTTGTAGTAACGGTATTGTACAGTAGATCTGTTTGTGGTAACGGTATTGTACAGTAGACCTGTTTGTGGTAACGGTATTGTACAGTAGACCTGTTTGTGGTAAAAGTATTGTACAGTAGACCTGTGTGTGGTAACCGTGTTGTACAGTAAACCTGTGTGTGGTAACGGTATTGTACTTGTACCGTAGACCTGTTTGTGGTAACGGTATTGTACATGTACAGTAGACCTGTTTGTGGTAACGGTATTGTACAGTAGACCTGTTTGTGGTAACGGTATTGTACAGTAGACCTGTTTGTGGTAACGGTATTGTACAGTAGACCTGTTTGTGGTAACGGTATTGTACAGTAGACCTGTTTGTGGTAACGGTATTGTACAGCAGACCAGTTTGTGGTAACGGTATTGTACAGTAGACCTGTTCGTGGTAAGGGTATTGTACATGTACAGTAGACCTCTTTGTGGTAACGGTATTGTAGAGTAGACCTGTTTGTGGTAACGGTATTGTACAGCAGACCGGTTTGTGGTAACGGTATTGTACAGTAGACCTGTTTGTGGTAACGGTATTGTACAGTAGACCTGTTTGTGGTAACGGTATTGTACAGCAGACCAGTTTGTGGTAACGGTATTGTACATGTACAGTAGACCTGTTTGTGGTAACGGTATTGTACAGTAGACCGGTTTGTGGTAACGGTATTGTACAGTAGACCTGTTTGTGGTAACGGTATTGTACAGTAGACCTGTTTGTGGTAACGGTATTTTACAGCAGACCTGTTTGTGTTAACGGTATTGTACAGTAGACCGGTTTGTGGTAACGGTATTGTACAGTAGACCTGTTTGTGGTAACGGTATTGTACAGTAGACCGGTTTGTGGTAACGGTATTGTACAGTAGACCTGTTTGTGATAACTGTATTTTACATTTAAGGCAATCAAAAAATCTTGGACTGGTCTATGTTTGCACCAGTTCGTAACAATTCGCGGTAGCAGTAGGTCAGATTAAGTTGGCATCCAAACTGTGGTCTGAAGGCTGTTAGGAAATATGCTTTACGCGGTTTAATACGAACAGGTCGGTAATTTTGTTGATCTACAGTATTTTTTCCATCTTTTTATCTCTTTAAAACACGAACTATCCGTACCTCATTCAGTCTATCAACCTACACATCGATATCAGTGCTACATGTTCACGGGAATTCAAAATCATAACTTGAAACAAATAAAACAAGATAACATAATAGTTTGTTAACGGAAACACAGTAGCAGAACAATAGCCAAAATAGAGGTTAGCCCTTCCCTGTATACACAATGTATCTTCATAACGCTTATTTTTATAGAAGTTATGGGAATTAATTTGGATAGGCAAACGATAGGACGGGTCATTTTAAAGTGTCGTTCTACAGAAGAAAAAGACATTTAAATTAACAAAGAAATTAGGCCTTCGTTCTCAACCAGGTGCTGGGTCAATACTCACCTTGTCCTGTATTGTCTAATCGCGATCGGCGCGAGGTAATACCTAGGTAAGAGAGTAAGCTTCGGACTCAGTACGTGTAACCGCTGGAATAAACAGCAAGGGACAGGTGAGGGACTTCGTACGGGTAACCTCTGGAATAAACAGCAAGGGACAGGTGAGTCTTCCGATATCACTTATATAGGTACAGTAATAAGTAGGGGAGATACGCTATGTATACCAAATAATATGTGTATGTAGAATACATCTGTAGCGGTTTACTGGTCGAAAGGGTGCACATAATCAAAGTTTATCTTGTAAAAATAAGAACGTATTCTGTTTCAACACAAATGGAATTATAAAACTAACACCATTCATTTCATGTCATTGCTTTTATCGATCGGACATTGCATATCTATTTTATCTAAACCAACATATTTAAATAACACGATGGCCATTTTATGCTATCTGTATCTACATATTTTGCGTTAGTATTTTTTAATATAGCAGTAAGTTTTATTTTCATATCACGGTCTCCATTTAGTTGTAGTATAGTAATTTAATCAAGTCACATGCACCAAGTAAGCATGTCGGCTTTGTATATATATATACATACTAGTTATTACTGCTATATAGGTGAGCTGGAAATATATTACCACACTAGGACAGGTATTTCCACTGTTCTTGTTTCGATCTTGTGTCTCCCAAATTCATGACACCGTGTCATGTATTATCATGTTTGACCGCCCCTTTACTCTCAATTCAGGAATTATTTGGGTATTTTGGTTGTATTGTTGTCTGCTTTAGTTCACTAAATTCTACGTATATTTGATTATGTTTTTTTTTTTTTTTTTTGTCCAGTGACAAAAATTTTACATGGAATGATTCTACATTGTAAGCACATAAAACACCGATATCCCGATGTGTTGCTCAGACTACGCTGCTTTCGTGGTGTTAAACCCCTACACTAATAGATCAAAGCCATAGTTGTATAGTCTCTAATCGGCTGTGGGCCAGTATATAAGGGTTTTAAAACCGTATGGTATTTGTCCCCGATCCCCTATGTCTGATCTGAACATGCAATACTGTAACAGAAATATTTCTTTTCATGAACTACTTAGTACTTGTCAAAACAGGTGGATTACAACTCATTTATTGACTATAGATATTAGAATCGGTCCTTCACGTCTCAGGTATCGTGTTTGAAGGTTCATGTAGAATGTTATACATGTTTACTTTGTAATATTATAAGCCATAAGTAATTATATATATATATATATGTATATTTATATATATACACACACACACACATATATATATATATATATATATATATATATATGTTTAATTGGATGACATTTCAAAATCTTTTGAAGTTTAAATTGTCTCTTATCATAAGACATAAGTATGTATATGTATCTACCAGCCTTATATTTGTATTTCTTTATAATACAACAAAATATGACACTACTGACTTCAGACATCAGTATTCCGAAGTCGCAATGTATGTCTGTTAGTTCCCGTTAAATGACAGACATTCGCTAGTCGAAGTCATATTGTACTACCTTTGTATCAATGCTAATGTATCTAGCGGATCGATTAATTAACAATAGAATATATATATCTACATGTTGATGGCTACGGTAAGCGGAATTAGTGCTTCCTCTCGGCTTGATCAGCAGACAATTGGTATTCTCGGAAGTTGAGAGTACAGTGGTACTGATTGGTATGTGAATGACCAGTAAAGCACGCGGAAACACGCGTACTGACAAATTATAATTAAACATGTCTTATAATGATGTCAGTTTTTATCATTCGTGTCACAGTCAATTTTTTTCTCTAAAATTGATGCCCCTGATAAAGATTTTATTAAATACTTCTAACGTCACTTTCTATGCGGTCGATTTCATGTATAAGTTGCAATTAACAACAAAAAACAAATTCAACCATTTTCAAGATATTATAGTATAAATATTCTTATATTAACTTGCAAATTCATCGTGCACAATTGATTGACAAGTGTTAGCAAATTTAACGGTAACAGGATCACTATCCTTACTTAATTCAGAAAAATACAACAATGTCCTAAACGGACGAAACAGCTGTATGATGTAGTTGAATTCATTGTTTGACCCTACTATACCTCTAAATTGTATTTAAATGTTATATTCACTTCTGTGTCTTTTGTACAATTTTCTTGACGATAGGATACTTCTAGATGAATAAAATTCATTTATACCTTCAGAACACCACCTTAAGTGAAAACATGCAAAATTTTCGAAAGCATGAATATTGCGACACCGCCCACGTTTTGCTTCAGGTCAAGTCTGCGAAACTAAGAGGGGTCATTCAGAGTTCTTTCTTCTGTGTCAGTGGACATAGTGAGATATGTGTCTATTCAAAACTCCAATTCGCCACTATCATTTTCAAATATGATTAAAATATATCCTGTATTGAATTGGACGTAACGTATTGCTAAGCGGATTAGAATTAAACGGGTCATTTTGTGACCACAGATATCATTAGGGTCTATAGAACCAACCTCGGTTGTATAGAACTTACGGTACAAAAGTACAGCATGTATTTGGAATCAGGAGACAGAGAGCTGTCTACATATGTAACCAGAAATTTACCAGTATACAAACATACGTACCAGAGGTTTGTCTATTTGAATAAACTCTATACCGGACGAATACCAGTATACGAGATCATGTACCCAATTTGTATCTGCTTTTATGCTTATAAATGAACGAAATCCCAGTGCATGAACCCAGAAGCATAAGCTTGGCTCTTTAAATATGGTGTGTGTTAAGACTATGTTTTCTTCTATTGAATAACTGGTGTATTTATAACTAACTACCAAAGTGGTCAGATTCTATGGTGAATGTTAGCCTTAGATTTTACCTTCCTTTAACTATTCTCCTACGTTTAATTTCATATATTGTATATATAATTGTGATATGATAGTAATTATATTATTATTATAAAATATAAAACAAACACATTGGTATAACTTTTATCACCGTTCATCTAAGCCAAAGAAACAATATTACAACATCATTGTTTTACATGTTACCTATTTCTAAAATGTCTCTGGAATGAGGTAGCTGTAACAAACCGAAACCGAGCTTGCCCCAGAGACTCACTGGATCAAATTATTTACTATTTTACAGGGTTTAGCTGTAACGACTAGTTCCGTTGTGGCAGTGACCATCGTAGAAGATAAACACGGAAATGGATAACGTTGACTCTGTTGTAAGAGACTGTCTGGAGACTTTGAAAAAAAATGAAGGATGCAAGAAATTGAAAATGTTGTTAGGTATGTGTAACCGAGACCAGCTCATTCAATGGAAGGACGCTAAGCAAATGGATGTCTTACATCATTCCATCCTCAACAACAATCCGGAAGTAGTAGAATATCTATTGACGAATGGATATTTCGTGCGACCTTTTGAACCGGAAGTGAATCCTTATCTCCATTTGGCGGCACACTTAGGATTTAGAACAATTATCAATCTCCTTCTTACTCACCGTCCAGGCGACAATAGGCCAACCAAAAGTCTTGTTTTTCCGGAAAGTCAAAACTCATCAAGACCGATTTCTGAGGTAATCTATCACCCGACTTGTGTAAATATGTAACATTTGTACACGATAAACAACTAAGTACGTTAAGTCCATTACAATAGTGTGAGTATACGTGGATACAAGAATGTGTCAGAATCCCCTAGCGGTATAGTTATGTGAGGCAGTAAATATAGACAGAATATGTAAAGTAGAGTTACGATATTTATATAAGTATGAGGCTAGAGTACCTCCCCATCTACACCTTCCTCGGCCGTCTCCTGGGTTTCAAAATTCAAGGCCTTAGCATCAATGACGAGTCCAAGAAGGACGACACGGTTGTGTGATGTAGCATCAATGACGAGTCCTAGAAGGACGACACGGTTGTGTGATGTAGCATCACTGACGAGTCCTAGAAGGACGACACGGTTGTGTGATGTAGCATCACTGACGAATCCTAGAAGGACGACACGGTTGTGTGATGTAGCATCACTGACAAGTCCTAGAAGGACGACACGATTGTGTGATGTAGCATCAATGACGAGTCCTAGAAGGACGACACGGTTGTGTGATGTAGCATCAATGACGAGTCCTAGAAGGACGACACGATTGTGTGATGCAGTTTACATGATTGTTCTGCTCTACTCTATTTGATTCTAAATTCGAATTGAAAGCGACGATTTACTCCTTTGTACAATCTTTCATACATGATACCCCAGCTTGATAAGGGCAAGTCACTCATCACTCAATTACTGCTGTGTGTATGTGTTGGTGTGTATGTGTTTGGTGTGTATGTGTTTGGTGTGTATGTGTTTGGTGTGTTTGTGTTTGGTGTGTTTGTGTTTTGTGTGTGTGTGTGTTTGGTGTGTTTGTGTTTGGTGTGTTTGTGTTTTGTGTGTATGTGTTTGGTGTATGTGTTTGGTGTATGTGTTTGGCGTGTATATGTTTGGTGTGTGTGTTGGGCGTGTATGTGTTTGGTGTATGTGTTTGGTGTGCATGTGTTTGGTGCATGTGTTTGGTGAGTATGTGTTGGGTGTGTATGTGTTTGTTGTGTATGTGTTTGGTGTGCACGTGTTTGGTGTATGTGTTTGTTGTGTATGTGTTTGGTGTGTATGTGTTGGGTGTGCATGTGTTTGGTGTGTATGTGTTTGTTGTGTATGTGTTGGGCGTGTATGTGTTTGGTGTATGTGTTTGGTGTGTATGTGTTTGGTGTGTTTGTGTTTGGTGTGTATGTGTTTTGTGTGTATGTGTTTGGTGTGCATGTGTTTGGTGCATGTGTTTGGCGTGTATGTGTTTGTTGTGTATGTGTTTGGTGTGCATGTGTTTGGTGTGGATGTGTTTGGTGTGTTTGTGTTTTGTGTGTATGTGTTTGGTGTGTATGTGTTTTCTGTGGATGTGTTTGGTGTGCATGTGTTTGTTGTGGATGTGTTTGGTGTGTTTGTGTTTTGTGTGTATGTGTTTGGTGTATGTGTTTTGTGTGTATGTGTTTGGTGTATGTGTTTGGTGTGTATGTGTTTGGTGTGCATGTGTTTGTTGTGGATGTGTTTGGTGTGTTTGTGTTTTGTGTGTATGTGTTTGGTGTGTATGTGTTTGCTGTGGATGTGTTTGGTGTGCATGTGTTTGTTGTGGATGTGTTTGGTGTGTTTGTGTTTTGTGTGTATGTGTTTGGTGTGCATGTGTTTGGTGTGCATGTGTTTGTTGTGTATGTGTTTGGTGTGTATGTGTTTGGTGTGTATGTGTTTGGTGTGTATGTGTTTGGTGTGTATGTGTTTGCTGTGGATGTGTTTGGTGTGCATGTGTTTGTTGTGGATGTGTTTGGTGTGTTTGTGTTTTGTGTGTATGTGTTTGGTGTGCATGTGTTTGGTGTATGTGTTTGTTGTGTATGTGTTTGTTGTGTATGTGTTTGGTGTATGTGTTTGGTGTGTATGTGTTTGGTGTGCATGTGTTTGTTGTGGATGTGTTTGGTGTGTTTGTGTTTTGTGTGTATGTGTTTGGTGTGTATGTGTTTGCTGTGGATGTGTTTGGTGTGCATGTGTTTGTTGTGGATGTGTTTGGTGTGTTTGTGTTTTGTGTGTATGTGTTTGGTGTGCATGTGTTTGGCGTGTATGTGTTTGTTGTGTATGTGTTTGGTGTGTATGTGTTTGTTGTGTATGTGTTTGGTGTGTATGTGTTTGGTGTGTATGTGTTTGCTGTGGATGTGTTTGGTGTGCATGTGTTTGTTGTGAATGTGTTTGGTGTGTTTGTGTTTTGTGTGTATGTGTTTGGTGTGCATGTGTTTGGCGTGTATGTGTTTGTTGTGTATGTGTTTGGTGTGTATGTGTTTGGTGTGTATGTGTTTGTTGTGTATGTGTTTGGTGTGGGTGTTGGGGCATATTACATTATTACATTGTATCTGTCATATTAACAATGCGCTAATTTATTCTGCTTATATTAAATAGGTCACCCCACTAGATGTCGCTGCCTCCGCTGGTCACGTGCAATGTATCCACCTTATTTTAAACCAATGTGTAATCAAGGAGCACCCCGAACACGCCAAAAGTGGCTATCTGTCTCTTGCTACAGTGTCTGGTTCACTAAAGGCCGTAAACTTTTTGTTAGCACAAAAATATGACAAAGCGGATATTCTTAGTGCTGTCGAATTGGCTATACGTTTCGCTAGAGCTGAAATCTTGGACTCTCTGCTTGGTACAGGTGTAGATACCCGGGAGGTCATGAAGGGTGTTAACCTCTACCATTCTTTATATACGAACAGTGCTGTGAAAGGCTTTGGTCGCGAAGGATATAGACGACTGCCAGACGTGACAAGTGTTCTCATTAAATATCGGCATGACGTCAACTCTAAATCTCCGTGCAACACATATCCACTTTATACGTTGCTACGCAATTCTTTGTGTGCACATGATTACATCAACACACAGTATTATCTAGCATGTCTCAAGCTTCTTCTGAAGGCAAATGCAAACCCAAACTTTGATGAAGTCCGACATGAACGAGTGATGCAAAAGAAAGGCAGCAAATCCGTTGTAGGGCGCCCAGCATTTTCTAGCGCTCTTCATTGTTTACTAGATACAGTAGAGATATACGCCTCCTATTTTGATTCCAAGGCTCTGGCTGTAAAGTTCATCACTGAATGTTCTGACGTTCTCTTCCGGTTTGATGCCGATATACACCAAGTTGGTCGCCTTGGAGATCAAAAGAGCACGCTGAGTGGTTCGATTCTTCACCAATACGCAAAATCCAGCGTCAAGCTCGGAGTAGATTCAGACGTACTGAAAGTCTTCCTCAGACAAGGCGCGAATCCAAACATTAAAGTAAATGGGAAATATTGCATCAATGTCTTCACTGACAGCCTATTTGTCAGCATACTGGCAATACCGTCACATAAGACACAGCCGGACAAGACGGCGGACGTCGGCTGTATGCTAGATCTGTGTCGCTACATGTCGAATAGGGCCATACACGAAACTCTACAAATTTTCATTCATGACCACGGAAGAAACAACGCTGACAGACTAAAATCTCATATTGCCAGAATAAAGTCGAAACTCACAGAGTTTTCTAAGTCGGTGGCACCATTACAGCGAATCTGTGCGAATTATATATGGCATCGCTGTGGTAGAAACGCAAATAACATTCATAGTCTACCAATCAGAATTAAATACAAAACAGATATCTTACCCATAGTGTAACGTCTGGCATGTCACACTCGGGTAATCATTTAGGTATCATGTATTGTGTACTGAAAACCATCGCAATTCTAACCAAATATAACCATAGGTTTTAAACCATATTGATTCATGAAATATGAAAGCCTCGTCAAATCATAATCGAAACTTAAATTCAGTAAAACTAGATCTACACATGGGTTAATGAAAAAGTACAAGGTGTTTCGGAAGAGCATGCGTCTTCTACTTCATCAAAGAAAACCGCCTTCTGAACCATGGTCAATCCTAGTAAGTAATATCAATGTATACAGCATCGAAACAAACAGGCAAACTAACCAGCATCAAACACGCAAAGGAATAGAATATTTCTCGATGTGATCACTATATCGTCATGCGCACTCTGTGTTTCCTGAGGTATTTTTTACCAAATGCAGCAATATCTGTTTGTGTACCCGAGGGTAACACGATATAATACCAGGGTTGTTATCATATTGTATGAAAAACACTTCAATATCTTGTTGTGAAAATTCTCACAGTTCTCGAGATACACGCTGTATGTCTTTATCTAACCAAAATCTCACTATTACGATATGATTAGGAAACAGTATGATCCTAGAACCACATCACATATTTACAGAGTCACTTAACTACGTAACAGTATGGAGACCGTCACTTGATACGTCTGTTTTTTATATAAGTATATATTTATTGTAATATTGTTGTACTAACATCTTAAAGGGTAACAACTGTTATCTCGCCTATAGGGTAGATTATCATACTGGCATCATACAGAGCTTAGGATTAATACAATGGTCATTGTTTCTATCACAGATAGGCCTTTTATGTATATTAGTTTATATAAGTAATATTTACCATCTATGTATATGATAAGTTTATGTAATATTTACCGTCTATGTATATGATAAGTTTACGTAATATTTACCGTCTATGTATATGATAAGTTTACGTAATATTTACCGTCTATGTATATGATAAATTTACGTAATATTTACCGTCTATGTATCTGATAAGTTTACGTAATATTTACCGTCTATGTATATGATAAGTTTACGTAATATTTACCGTCTATGTATATGATAAGTTTACGTAATATTTACCGTCTATGTATCTGATAAGTTTACGTAATATTTACCGTCTATGTATCTGATAAGTTTACGTAATATTTACCGTCTATGTATATGATAAGTTTACGTAATATTTACCGTCTATGTATATGATAAGTTTACGTTATATTCACCGTCTAATTTTTTTCTGATTTTTGTACTCTCATGCCGGACATATATATGTTTATGTACACAATTACTCTATTTAAACAACAATTGAATTTCACCTTTATACAATGTATTTTATCTGACCAGTGCTATAGAATCAGACTTGTCCTAAAGGATACTTTGTATTATACGGGGTATAATGACTCAACCTTAAAGTTATATTGGCATGGTGGTATTATGTCCGGAGAAGCGATAACTGAAACTATACAGTAGCATGTAATGCAAAAAATATATATATAAAAAAAGGAAAGAAAGAAAGAATTATTGTATGGTCGTTTGCTGACTACTGTACAATTAAAGACATTTTGTGTGATTGTTGTATAAAGCTCTTGTGATGGTTGTATCTTACATACAAGTTATAACTCTGTCAATCTGGGAGACTGAAGCAATGAACTTTTACCAGGGGAATTTGGGTGACAGATAAATGAAATAGGGTATGACAGAATTGCTTATCTGTCAAACAAATTGTATTTATATCAACTTCACACTACCACCTGCATCATTTCAATGTTAACCTTCACATTCATATATAATTTTCGTTATCTGTAGAAAAACAAAAATGAATAAATAAATAGATAAAACAACAAAAACAAAAAATGCTTTGTTTAAATTTCCCGCTTAATCAAATGCTGACGTCGGCAAGTCCAAATCGAAGAATGGCCGACAAAATGTGACGAGTACTTCTGCGCTTTTGTGTCAAGGAGTGGAGTGGTGAGATTTTCAGAATAAGATAAACATTTTAAACCAGGAATGGAAATCGCTCCTGTCAGTCAGAGATGACTTTGTGTTTGTAATGCCGCGGATTCTATGTAGGCTATCAGATCGACAACCAGCAGGCGAGATTAACAAACTTGATAAAACCAAAAACATTTATGTTAAAGTGATATTGATTTTGTGATACATACATGTTTAACCTTACATCTGTTTTCTGAGGATTTTATAGAAATCTAAAGTTAATTGTTATAATTAGTCTACTCAATCTTCTGATTATTAGAAAGACCGAAGTTGACATATTGATATCAAAATATCACAGTATCAGATTCAGCTAAAAGGCGTTCCCATCTAAAATGTTAAATGTTTCAAGGAACAATGAAGGAAGCCCATTCACATTGTTCCGTGAAACATTGAACATTTCAGACGGAAATCTCCTTTTTGTTGAAGCTGAAACTGTGATATTTTCATACTGATATGTCTGTGCAATTACTTTATCGTATCTAGTACTAATTGATCATTGTAATTTTATTATATGTAAAACGAACCTTTGACTCAATATGTGATCGAGTACAAATATATTCAACAGCATTAATGTACTACACACACACGTCACATAGACGAATGTAGATCATACTTCTGACACAGATTTTTATCGATTTACCAATGTACACAGAATTAGCACAGCTGTAATCGGGATATGAAATGTGATAAATTATACGTAAGTATTGAATGGCCCTGACGAAATTCTGCAATACAATGACGAGGCAACACTCCTGATAAGTAGATCATGATGACAAGCAAACACAAAACGAATACAAACTCTGTATCTCACATGCCATACTGTCCCAGTGCTCTGCCAAAATATGCGGAAGGGAGGTAACTCCTTCACCAAGTCCAGTGTCAATTCGTCTGTTATCGTGTTGTCTGATTTTACTACACTTTATATAATATTTTATCTATTACTAAATAAATGTCAATATTTATTTCAGATAAAAGGTGTTCCAATCATGATAACAGAATTGTGATATATAGTTTTTGTAATTTGGAAAAAGACAACAATTTCAATATATTGGGAAAAAAGAACATTTCCTTATGGAGTGACTTCATACATTTGCATATTATCTCATTTGACCTATATGGCAGATTGCCTCAATAAATTTCATTAAGTCATAGCGAAAGCTAAGGGAAAATATCAAAATTATATTCATAAAGTAATGAAAATGTTGATTTGTTCTGTTTGAAAAATGATACCTAATTATTTTCGCATATTTGAAGGCATAGTAATTTATTGGTATATAATTTCTCCATGTGACCGAATGGTATAAATAGCGCCGAAAAACAAACAACAACGCAAATTGACCGCATTCTATATCCTTTCTGCATGTGGGAACTTTGCAGTCGCATTTAATTTCTGAAGAGGATTTTTTAATAAGATGGCGAATTTTCTCTGAAGACCGCGGAAATCTGTATAGATTAGAAGACTTGTCCACTATAAGTTGGAATTATACTTTACTTACATTCTGTGACATAAAACAAAGAATGGAAGGTGAGGAATTACATGACGCACAAGTGGTCGGGAGGTGTTGCAGGGCTATAGGAGACGAAATGGAGGAAACATACTTGAGGAGGAGCACATTCCGTGAATATCTGTACCACGTGGACAGTGTAGGCAGAATGTGTTGGACCGTGGTCAAGCTGTTGACCTTCATTTGGCACTTCTACAGGTCATCAGGGTGTAATGCCGAGCAGGTAGGACAGATGCCAGGTCTAACGGAATTCCTTCACCTATACACTGAAAAACTCGCACTTATCAACGTACTTCTATATCTCGTTCTATCAAGAAATTGATTTATGAAATCATAACAGATCCAAATTGTGAGTACACAGCTCATACAAATATGTTGTACCCTCCTCCCTCTCCCGTCTCCCCGAGATAAATTTGTGACTGAAGACAAATTTTCAGTGTTGGAATTCTAATCCGTTATTCTGTAACAGTTTTAAAATGCTAATCAATTAGAAATATTGAATAGCCGTCCATGACTTGTATGTTCCGGAATGATGTATTTAATATTTCTTGTGTTACAACTTTAATCTCCCTTTTCACGGTTAAGGAAAATGTTTATAATAATTTAGTATATTTCAACATTATCGAATGTAATATTTAATTTAAATAATTTACATCTATTTATGTTAATAAGTAATATTCATGCAAGGGTATTAGGTTTATTTTATTGAACTGATATCAGAATAATGCGTTCAGCTATTTTAATAAATCCATTCATCATTGTCTATGTCAGTATACATACCGTCAGCAAAGTCTTTACTTCAGATTACAGATTTTAACCAATCTAGTAATTAAATCCATAACTCTGTAAAGCCTTTTCTATGTAGAGTGATGTTTAACTAATGGTCTGTGTCGTAATGTCTTAAAATTATCATTTATAGACTGCATTTATTGTTTTAGGAAGTCAGGCGGAGCAACACAACGCTGTGGTAACCCTGCCTTCATCATTAGTGACTACTCCGTCAGGACTGTGCTTCGTTTGATGTGTATTCAGGTACAGAATGAACGCCCCGCCAGACGATGGGCGCATGACAAACTATGCACGTGTGTACACGTGCAGTCATTTAATGGGCGTGTGCATGCTAATACACATTTGGCAGTAGTATGGAGATGCTTTATTCTATTGGAGAATATATGTATATAAACTTTCCATTGACGATTCATACATTTTATACAGTACTACATGTATTGAAGAAAATTCTCATGGTTTTGACAATTCCTTCATTCAAAATTTATCTCATTTCATATGTAATATACGTCATTTGATTAAGAAACTGATGTTTACTGTACATGAAGTGTGATTATCTGTACTTCAGAAAACCTGCTTCATAACGAAATCATCAGTGCTGTGCCTTACAAAGGAAACATTATAACAAGGACGGAATAAGGTCCTGCCTCTGAAGAGGAAACAGTTATTCTAGCTAAAAAATAACTGTTTCTTTACCTAAATTCATGTAAATTGGTGTTATTCACTCATGTGTCTTTAGTAAAATCTTAAAGGTCGCAGGTGGTACAGACTCCCAGGGGAGATAATCCCCGAGGTTTGCCGTAACCTCTGTGTCATGTTTTAATTAATATATATGTAACTGACGTCCATTTTAAATTACCAGATATGTGTAAATTGCGAAATTTATTGAGTTATGGCAGAAGTGCTCCGTCCCGTCAAAATTTTTGTATTATTTTGATCACTATTGATATCCCTCTGTCGCCTCATGGGTTTCAATATTTACAAAACGCTTCAATTTAACTGATTTTAGATTTGTATTGAAAGAGACTGATCATCGCGGAAAAATAAATTAATTATAAATTACTTGGTGATTCTTTAAATAGTATAATTCTTCTTCTAATTCTCTATCATTCAAACTTTATCATAATGTTATAGAAGACAGTGTTTTCTTGTGTGTGAGGGTGAGGATGAGTGTGTGAGAGAGGGAGTTTGTATTTTTCTTTCATTTCAATTTCAGATTTGTTAAGAAATATTTTCACGTGAGGAAAATTGTCATTCAATATGTAATTCTACATTAAACATATTGTGTAAAATATTCAGATGAATCATTTTACGGGTACTAGCATTAGCGCTGACAAGATGATTGTGAATTTCAACACTGTACTTCCTCAACCACTTACCTACAATATTAGGTCCTTCTAAGTACGACGTGCAATGTACGAATTATAATGTACTTATATGATGGGTAATTAGTGCAGATGTTAACTGATTGTTAACAGTCGGAAGCCCTCGGATGTTTAGGTTTGAACGGATTGTTGTTAAAGACATTCCTTGTAGAGGACTTCGGTGAAACGGGTGATGTATGCTGTGATAAATATTTTCTTTTGTGATAATAATTCCGAGGGCGGTCGTACAGGTATAACTAAAAAGAAAAAAAAATCGACGTATTTATGTGTTTATTATAGCTTTTTATTTTGGTTTTAACTATTATATTTACTTAAATGTTTCCGGTTGAATCATTCACTATAGATGTTTGTTTTTTTGTATTAATTGATTATTTACTAATGTGTTGAAATTCATTTGTAATATATTCATTTCAATCAGTATAAAATAAGATTATTTATTTTAACCAACATTTATTTAAGTAATGTAATTTATTTGTTTGTAAACCTGTCTATTTATAGACAATTAATATTTATATATGTTTATAAACAATATTTACTCTGTATAACAGTACATGTATGACTTTACTCCCGTCAGATTGTAGTCTGAGAACTGTAACACACCTGGTGTGGTAATGTTTCTCCTGTGCACACAACACTGCACCGTTCCTTAACGATATAACATTTATTAATTTTACAACAATTGTAAAACAAGTTATTTCAGCTTATACTTATCACCCTTGTTGGTCCGGTTGTAAGCGGGCAAGGGTCTTATTGTAGATGGTAACTGAAGTGCCCGGGGAAAACCCACGTGGTCGAGCAGATGTTCCCTTACCTTTTCTCGTCCCTCCCGGGAGTCGAACCCCGGACGGCAAAGTGAAAGGGGAATGCGTTACCAGTGCACCACTCGGTCATTTCGGCACCTCTTCTATCAGAACCGAATAATTTAGGGGAGGAATTACAATGTGTCCTGGGCGGAACGGTTATATAGCCTTGGTATGGTGTAACTGTTAGTCAAAGGCTTAGGATTAGGTTAGGATTAAGGCGTGTCCTGGGCGGAACGGTTAAATAGCCTTGGTAAGGTGTAACTGTTAGTCAAAGGGTTAGGATTAGGTTAGGATTAAGGCGTGTCCTGGGCGGAACGGTTATATAGCCTTGGTAAGGTGCAACTGTCAATCAAAGGGTTAGGATTAGGTTAGGATTAAGGCGTGTCCTAGGCGGAACGGTTATATAGCCTTGGTAAGGTGTAACTGTTAGTCAAAGGGTTAGGATTAGGTTAGGATTAAGGCGTGTCCTGGGCGGAACGGTTAAATAGCCTTGGTATGGTGTAACTGTCAATCAAAGGCTTAGGATTAGGTTAGGATTAAGGCGTGTCCTGGGCGGAACGGTTATATAGCCTTGGTAAGGTGTAACTGTTAGTCAAAGGGTTAGGATTAGGTTAGGATTAAGGCGTGTCCTGGGCGGAACGGTTATATAGCCTTGGTAAGGTGTAACTGTTAGTCAAAGGGTTAGGATTAGGTTAGGATTAAGGCGTGTCCTGGGCGGAACGGTTATATAGCCTTGGTAAGGTGCTACTGTAAGCCAAAGGGTTAGGATTAGGTTAGGATTAAGGCGTGTCCTAGGCGGAACGGTTATAACTTTGGTTAGGTGCTATTGTAAGCCAAAGTTAAGATGTATTCAAGACTAAGCGATATCTTAAGAGAAATGGTTTTATAAATGTTTTATCAGACAAAGATACTTTTGTCAGTCAAGCCATCAAAGCAGTGGTTACCTGTATAGAGTCCAGTGTGTGCAGTCTAATTATATACTGTCTAGACAGCTCTTCCTCTCTGTTGCTATGCAGACGAATTATGCAGATCATAAAAGAAATATCACTATCTGTTATATAGTAGGGTTGTCGCATACCTTCAATACACCTTATCAACACATTGTTACCCTGCCAACAGTTTAGATGTTCTCTTTCACACGCACCTGAAAATAAAACGTTTTTGGAAACGTATTAACATTATGTTTGTGTACTATATCATACATTTGTGTCGTGTTGTGTTAAGTATTATATTAAACTTTTGTGATTTGTACAGTATCATATTAACCATACGTGATGTGTACTGTATCATATCGATATTTCGTGATGTGTACCGTGTCATATCGATATTTCGTGATGTGTACCGTATCATATCGATATTTCGTGATGTGTACCGTATCATATCGATATTTCGTGATGTGTACCGTATCATATCGATATTTCGTGATGTGTACTGTATCATATCGATATTTCGTGATGTGTACCGTGTCATATCGATATTTCGTGATGTGTACTGTATCATATCGATATTTCGTGATGTGTACTGTATCATATCGATATTTCGTGATGTGTACTGTATCATATCGATATTTCGTGATGTGTACTGTATCATATCAATATTTCGTGATGTGTATGGTGTACTTGTATGCAATATTTTAGGCCAAGTACTTTATCATTTTCACTTTTCCTAATCTATTGTATAATTTTATTATGCAGTGTATTTTCCTCTGTGCACATATTTACAAAGTGGGGGACATATAGTGTTTGCTCCGTTTCTTCTTCTTCTTCTTTCTTCCGCCGGCGAGGTTTCCGACACGTTTCTCAAAAACTGTTGAATGGAATTCAACAAAACTTCACACACATATTCATACATCCGAGGCGGAGTGCAGGCCACTTGAATTTTTCCAATCGGTCATCTGAGCGGTCAGCTGTGGTCTAAATTTGGCCAAATTTTAGATATTATCCGATTTTCGTGAAAATTGGTATAAATGTATAAGGTGGCACTAGGATCAAAATGGCGTAGTCCATTTTTCATTCGGCCATCGATCGGTCATCTGAGCGGTCAGCTGTGGTCAAAATTTGGCCAAATTTTAGATATTGTCTTATTTTCGTGAAAATTGGTATATATGTATTAGGTGGCACTATAGGAGCAAAATGGCGTTGTCCATGTTTGGCATGACTGTAGGTCTGATTATTGTGATCATTTACTGCTGAAGGGGTCATTTGGGGGACATTTGTAATGGTCCCCATTACAATTAGTACTTGTTCGCTGTATTTTGTATCATACATTCTATCGACATGTTTTCTCTGTACTGTATTGTATTTATAGTTCTGTTAGTGTACTGTTATCTAAATATTGTATTCAAATTTTTGTTAGTGTACTGTACTCTAAATATTGTATTTTGTATAATACTGTGTAAAACATTATGTGTTTCATTTTCTGATTAAATCAGTGTCCCCTGAATATGATAGATCTTTTTATTTTTCTATGTTGACCGACGTTATGTAAAAAACACCTTTTTTCGCGAGTCGTTTATTTTAGAAGAGAAACAAGAATCAAAGTAATCTGAGAAGTATACGAGATATTTGGTATTCTCTATATATCTATACAGCCAATATTCCAGTAACGTTATTTCAACAGTAGAGAACGTCATTTCAACGTTAATATAAAACGTGAATTAATATTGAATTTTAACATTAAAATAATATTAGTTAACGTTAGGAAAAATTGGTAGTATACTGTCAGTATGGTTGTAGTGTATATATCAATTATCGTGTTTTCAGAGACAATAAAGTAAGGGTAATGTTTAGATTATGATGACATCTGTTCAGTACGATTGATAAATGATCGTAATGATAAACGATTAAGTATAAAAAGAAATCTAACTTAAATGTTTACCATTATAACAAATACATAAAATATCTAAAGTAAAGAAACAATAATGTTAGTTTATTATTTATATTATTGAATTAATTGTATAAGAAACATTGCTAATGAGAGGCACATATTAATTTAATTTATTTATTATAGTATCTTGAAACTCTAACAGGTATTATTGAGTCTGGTATAGAGGACTCAAGCATGTCCTGAACCGGAAATAAACTTATCTTATCTTATCTTATCTTAGGTTTACTTGTAATAAAATATCTGTCGTCATTTAAACAGAAACATTGATTCTACCTTCTCCTTTCCTCATGTACCACCACCACCACTAACAACAACAACAACACACACACACACACACACACACACACACACACACACACACACACACACACACACACACACACACACACACACACACACACACACACACACACACACACACACACACACACACACACACACACACACACACACACACACACACACACACACACACACACACACACACACACACACACACACACACACAACACATTTAATGCAAAGTAAACATAGAAAGTACAGGTTTTCCCGTTATATTGCATTATGTTATAAGAAAATTATACGATACAAAGTAACTATCCCATTTATAATTGAATCAAATTAATGTAATGATTAAAGGAAATCGGCCTTGAGCTCACCTGAAACATGAAACACATTTGGAAACTTTATTAGTAGGCTACAAATGGTCTAATATTACATTACACACGGTTACTGTGTTGTAGGAATCTTATAACGAGAACAACATAAGGTATTCTTATATGAAGCGAATATATTTGAGTTAAATTGAAGAGAAATAATAATTGATGACTTTATAATTTACAAAATTGGCAGTAAACACAATAGAGAGTAAACAAAAAAGAGAGTAAACAAAATAGAGAGTAAACACAATAGAGAGTAAACAAAATAGAGAGTAAACACAATAGAGAGTAAACACAATAGAGAGTAAACACAATAGAGAGTAAACAAAATAGAGAGTAAACACAATAGAGAGTAAACACAATAGAGAGTAAACAAAATTCACAATAGAGAGTAAACACAATAGAGAGTGAAGTAAACACAATAGAGAGTATATTTAAACACAATAGAGAGTTAGAGAGTAAACACAATAGAGAGTAGAAAAACAAAATAATAAATTAGAGAGTAAACAAAATAGAGAGTAAACACAATAGAGAGTAAACAAAACAGTAAGTAAACACAATAGAGAGTTTAAACACAATAGAGAGTAAACAAAATAGAGAGTAAATACAATAGAGAGTAAACAAAAAAGAGAGTAAACAAAATAGAGAGTAAACAAAATAGAGAGTAAACACAATAGAGAGTAAACACAATAGATAGTAAACAAAATAGAGAGTAAACACAATAGAGAGTAAACAAAATAGAGAGTAAACACAATAGAGAGTAAACAAAAAAGAGAGTAAACACAATAGAGAGTAACACAATAGAGAGTGAACAAAACAGAGAGTAAACACAATAGAGAGTAAACAAAAAAGAGAGTAAACAAAATAGAGAGTAAACACAATAGAGAGTAAACACAATAGAGAGTAAACAAAATAGAAGTAAACACAATAGAGAGTAAACAGAGAGTAAACACAATAGAGAGTAAACACAATAGAGAGTAAACAAAATAGAGAGTAAACACAATAGAGAGTAAACACAATAGAGAGTAAACAACAATAGAGAGTAAACAAAACAGAAGTAAACACAATAGAGAGTAAACACAACAGAGAGTAAGAGTAAACACAATAGAGAGAGTAAACACAATAGAGAGTAAACACAATACAATAGAGAGTAAACAAAATAGAGAGTAAATACAATAGAGAGTAAACAAAAAAGAGAGTAAACAAAATAGAGAGTAAACAAAGAGAGTGAGAGAGTAAACACAAAGAGAGTAAACAAAAAAGAGAGTAAACAAAATAGAGAGAGAGTAAACACAATAGAGAGTAAACAAAGCAGAAAGTTAACACAATAGAGAGTAAACACAATAGAGAGTAAACAAAACATAACGTAAACATAATAGAGAGTAAACACAATAGAGAGTAAACACAATAGAGAGTAAACAAAACATAACGTAAACATAATAGAGAGTAAACACAATAGAGAGTAAACAAAATAGAGAGTAAACACAATAGAAAGTAAACAAAATAGAGAGTAAACAAAAGATAACGTAAACATAATAGAGAGTAAACACAATAGAGAGTAAACAAAATAGAGAGTAAATACAATAGAGAGTAAACAAAAAAGAGAGTAAACAAAATAGAGAGTAGACACAATAGAGAGTGAACGAAACAGAGAGTAAACACAATAGAGAGTAAACAAAAAAGAGAGTAAACAAAATAGAGAGTAAACACAATAGAGAGTAAACACAATAGAGAGTAAACACAATAGAGAGTAAACACAATAGAAAGTAAACAAAATAGAGAGTAAACACAATAGAGAGTAAACAAAATAGAGAGTAAACACAATAGAGAGTATAAACAAAACAGAGAGTAAACACAGAGAGTAAACACAATAGAGAGTAAACAAAATAAGAGTAAACACAATAGAGAGTAAACACAATAGAGAGTAAACACAATAGAGAGTAAAGAAAATAGAGAGTAAACACAATAGAGAGTACACACAATAGAGAGTAAACACGATAGAGAGTAAACACAATAGAGAGTAAACACAATAGAAAGTAAACAAAATAGAGAGTAAACACAATAGAGAATACACAAACACTTCGGATGTATGCATAATCTAAGGTACAAATGATACTTTAACATATAATAAAGGAGGTACATATGCTAGACTGATAGGCTGATTGGTGTCTGTTTGTTATTTGTCTCAAGGACTGGGCAACAAAAAGTGGACAACAATGAGTTGAAAATATTTCAGTTTTTTTTTATTACAGTCTTACGGGGTAATCATCGTAACAAATTTCCAAGTTTTGGAAACCTTACTTAACAACGAGATTTTAAAACAATGCGCTGTGTGTGTGACAAGCAAACTGTTACAATATTTAACATATCCATACACAACACTGTCAGGCCACTGAACTGTTGTCTTCATACCTGTACATATAGAAGAAACTTTTCAAACGTGAATTCATTTTCCTTGACAAATATATTTAGTTTTTAGTTTGCCTGGTGGTTCTGATGTCGCATTACATACTTGGATTGACCAAGGTCTACATTACGTGTATCGTCGATGAAGCAGGAGACGCTCGCTCTTCTGGAACACTCGCTCTTGTTCTAATTGTACGCTATAGAAGTATCCGTGTGTATCTTTCTTTTGTTCATAGTTTCCCTAGTTTTATTGAATTTGAGTTAGGATTATGAATACGTTGACCTGTTGGTTTTTTCTGTTGATGCCGCACGTGTACCGAATAGATATAGATGTAGTAACATTCTGATTCCGGATAACTCAGATAAGAATAATGTATAAATATATTTATAGCTTTAGGGGAAACAAAAGGCAACATATGAACAAAAAGAAGGTTTACAAGGAGACTCTTGAAAAAGTACAAGGAGAAAAGACCAGGAGCGACTAGTGTCCTCTGCTATGGTGTCAACCTCCAGCAGTGCCGAAGATTGTAGCAATGCACTAGTCAATTACACATTTCTACGGAGGCATTTCCGGCCACGTTGTGTTTTATTTTATCTCGAAATTTCGAGATAGCAACTCGAAATTTCGACTTAGTAATCCGAAATTTTGAGTTAGTAAGTCGAACCCGAAATTTCGAGATAACAACTCGAAATTTCGACTTACTAATTCCATACAAATTTAGAATTAATTATAGTAGAGACAAATAATGAATAGAACAGCGTCTTACAGCTGTTTCGTTCTTCATCAGTGATGTTTAGGGCCTAAATTTTGAAACCCGAGAGGCGACTGGGGAATATCAATGTTGGTCGATAGAAAGCACTGTGATAATGGAAGCAAATACTTGATTATGGGTTCAACGAAAAGCACAATATGTTGGTAAGTACGAGATCTTACTGGAGATTTAAAATTATTATGTCTTCACTATAGCATGTTACCAGATACAATCACTAAAACAACCATAGGACATAACTTAGTTATCTTATTCGTCCCGACGATCTTCGGCAATGTTCGGCAATGTTCGATAACATATAATCCTAAAGAAAGAAAGTCTGGGCTTTATTCTAAAATACAAAAGCGAGAAATATAAGATTGGAGAAGGCCACATGTAAATGTGTCTTAGATAATACAACCAGGCTTACATTATTTCATCAATGCCATACAATAAGTAATCTAGTACCGTGAAAAGTATCCCAGAATTCCAATGATCTCTTCCGCTTACAATTTACAAAAAGCAAACGAAGAATGAATTCTACATGCACTTTTCTAACTCCAGTTAAACTGTATTGTCAGTCTCTGGAAATATGACAAATGGACAATTGATGATCAACATAAAGAGTGTAGCTTATTGCGTCACCTGTTACTGATCACGTGATGTCCAAATCACGCGCTCTGTTGTATTCTTGGGGACTTTGATCGTCTTAGGACACGTCTTAGGACAGGTTGACGACCAGACAATAATAGCGTGCTTAGTTTGTGACATCGTCAGACCACGTTCAATGAACTACTGTGCTTATATAATGAGATAAGACACCGAGGTCAGGACATAGATCTAGATGGCAATTTCTTTTTTATTATTATTATTTCATATGATACGTTTACCTATTAAGATACAGGGGAAGATTTTTATTCTTTCGAGCCTTTCTTATGCTACACAGGTTTTAAATCCTGTATATATTATTCATCGGTGTGTAATAGATATTTCTTCTGTGTACCGTACATGCTGATTTCCAGATTTCCAATTTTTCGCAAGCTGTTTTGAATACGTTTGAAAATGATGTTTTACATTGAAAATCCAAAGATCGTTTATATTTTATTTACATTTGTCACCATTTAGCTGGTTGTCCACTATTCTAGTTTTCCTACGTATATATCTTACAAGGATGTCTGAGGGTTGGATTTACTGATAGATTTGTGGAAGACTTTTGTAGCATTCCCTGTGAAGTGACAATAAAATGTCTGTTGCAGGATAAGATTTACCAAAGACACACAAATGGATAACACCTTCTAAAGCTGTACTCTATTAAACAAAGACACACAGATGGATAACACCTTCTAAAGCTGTACTCTATTAAACAAAGACACACAGATGGATAACACCTTCTAAAGCTGTACTCTATCAAACAAAGACACACAAATGGATAACACCTTCTAAAGCTGTACTCTATTAAACAAAGACACACAGATGGATAACACCTTCTAAAGCTGTACTCTATTAAACAAAGACACACAGATGGATAACACCTTCTAAAGCTGTACTCTATTAAACAAAGACACACACATGGATAACACCTTCTAAAGCTGTACTCTATTAAACAAAGACACACAGATGGATAACACCTTCTAAAGCTGTACTCTATCAAACAAAGACACACAGATGGATAACACCTTCTAAAGCTGTACTCTATCAAACAAAGACACACAGATGGATAACACCTTCTAAAGCTGTACTCTATTTTCTGGTGATGATGATTTTAGAAAGTAGATTGAAAGCTGAAAAATCAATATGTTTTCTCGGCTATTCTTGGTAAGTACACTGTACATGTATATATGGTGAATGTAACTCACTACTACGTCGTCATTAAGCGTGTGAGTATTAAAATAAAAGCGTTATTTCACACGGAAATTAGGTTTATTGTGAAATAGAAGGAAGCTTCGTTTTTCTAATCTTTCTAATATAACTAAATTCGTTTTGTTTCTAATCATTACCCCAATCGTGGACATCTTAATATAGAATCGTGTCGAGAGATTTAGTTATAACGTGCAGCAGTTTCTTTCATTTGATCTAATTAGGGCTGTTTGTTTTGGTATATATGTTTTAGTATGTCCTTTCTTGTGAATGTCTTAATTAACTTCAGTGTACATTAATTTTGAAGACCCTACACTATTTCTACAAAAATTAATAGGATCTACCGTGAGAATGATTATATATGTTACAGATAATCATACAGGTAGACGCACAGTGTATCTATAATTAGGACAAAATGTCGTTTAAATACATCAATAACCTGTATAGATTTACATGTATATGGTACATTTAGGAAATTTAATATCCATTTCGTTATGTCCCACATTCATTTGCTTTTCATTGTCTCATCGTCATCATCATCATCATCATCATCATCATCATCATCATCTTAAACGATAACAATAGGATAATGAAATGAAGCTCGGTAGAAAACTGTTGCTCGTTATCAAAAATAAATTCTAAAGATTATGTAGAGTGTTACGTCATTCGGAAAGAAAGAAAAGAAAGAATTCATTTACAAAAGTACAATACTTAATCACGTCTAAATTGGATAAGATAAACACCGGTAAAACACAGACTATTGATACTTAATTGCAATGTCATAACATATATCATAGGAGTCTTGTGAAGGGGATATAGACAACGTACCAGAAAAATCTCATTAACTGCCAACCAAGCAACTCAAATCAGATTTTAAACATTTTCTGTGAAAGTACACTTGCTTTATCATGTCTCTCTTGTATAATGTTAAAGGAAGTACAAAATCAGAATATATAAAGTGATAATTATCTATTGTTTATACCTGTCAAGGGAGATAACCCTAGTAAAAAGTTGTAAAAGTAGATCACCAGTCTTTCATTTTTATTTCGTGGCTGTGAAATCATTTAGCACGCGCCAAAAAATAGTCCTTTGATATATGATGGGATGATTAATCAGATAAACTGAAATTTCATAATGGGATTGTGATTATATTGTCTATCAATTTTAATACTGAATGTAAAAAAAATACGTGTAATTCGGAAAAGAATTTTGCTTATTTATTAAATGATGGATGAGAAAGTGTGACCGAAAACTAAACATATGTCAATATTCATCAATGAAAGGACGAGAATGGTCACCTAAAATTGTCGATTTTGTAAATAAATAAATAATGACTTTTGAGAAATGAAAAGCTTAAAATATGAATACATTAAAGCTGTTAGAAGTGTACTTAACTATAAGTAGTTAACGACACAGCATGGGAAATTCCGCACACTAGTATCTGTTTTTCTTCGTAGAAGCAGAGGAATGAAGGGGCGTAACTCTTCCTAACTTCATGCTTATGGAGCTCTCTTCGGCATAGAGGTAGGAAGAAGTTGACTAAAAGTCGGGAAATGTCTGAAGATGTCTCTCCTGGTGAATGTTTTTGTGTTTACTTTCATTTTATAGCATTATTGGTGTTGTGAACTTTTTCGGGAAGAGCTTTTGAAAATGAATTAATTCTCTGTTACAGAAAGAGATCACACTTGTGCCGGATGTTCGCTAAATATTGAGGAGGAATCTTATGTGGAGGCTTTGAGTTATGACTGGCATCCTCAATGTTTCAGGTAAGCCCCACCTGTACAACACTATTTAGCCGACGGCGACGAAACATATCACACACACAAACCTGTTCTTTCCTAATAGTCGCGTATCACAAAATTGACTTTCAATTTATTGTATATACGTACTGGTAAAGTAGATCTTACTCCGATCCTGCCCTAGTAAGATTCGGGGTCCCCCCACCCCCCAGGCTCGGTCCTCTTATTTTACAACATCAATGACATTGCTGATGATATGAATTTCACTATCAGACTATTTGTAGATGATGATATCATTTACATTGCCATAAATTCTCTGCAAGATGCCAACTCCCTGCAATTACATTTAGATTTCGATAGATTAGCACTTCGGGGAAAAAAACCGCTTCCCACACCAGGAAATGTCCAGTCCTACGGATCACCAATAACAAACATTCTATTTGTCTTGGGTAAATGTTTCATGGCCAACAATTAAAACATGTAAAAGAGTCAGTATTATCCTCAAGTCTGATTTGAAATGGGATACCCCTATAGATGATATCACAAAAAACACCTCTCTAGGCTTTCTAAGGCGATACTTGAAAATTTCATCTGCTAACATCAAAGAAAAAGCCTATCAGCTAGAATATGCCAGTGCAGTATGGGACTCTTACTTGAAAAAAGATATAGACAAGGTTGAGATGATCCAGTGGAGGGATCCTGTTTCGTTGTCAATCCCTATCGTAACACCTTCAGCGTAGGCAACACGGCTGAAATGGCGTAGCCTTGTAGATCAAGGATGGTAATATTTTACAAAGTATACAGATCAAAAATTGCCATTATGCTCAAACATCTCGGGCCAACTTCAAGACAAACCAAGCATTTTCATAAATTTTCTTTTTTTATTAGTCCCTTGATCGGTAGTTGTGCCCATTTGATGTTGGGTCTGATCAGAAAAACAAAATAGCTGACAGGTGGTGATCTTGGATTTCCGAAGTAAAGTTTGTTATTGTCATTTCTTGAGAGTACTCAATGGATCTCTCACCAATTTCATATGTAACTTTCCCTTTTCCCTAGTTATGTCCGTGTAATCATTAGTCAAAATGGCTGACGGGCGACCTCTTGGATTTTCACTTTAAATTTTGTTATTGCTTTTTGTAGAGGATAAGGGAGCAGGAAACAGTTAATTTGCATTTTTCCTGAAATTATTGGTCATGTTTGAGATATACAGGTATAGCATATTGGTTATGAAAAATACATCATTACATGTATATATATTTATAAACTACATAACAATTACATTAATAGTAGAGAGATGAAATTTGTGTGAAAAAAAATTTACTCTGATTTCTGACATTTGATTGTCATGGTTACCTACCGTAAAAATGCTAAAATACTGCTAATTCCAACCTCACACTACAACTTTCTAGGAGAAATTCGATTCTGAACACATATCTTAAAATCAAAAACACTGTCGTGGTAACAAAGTACTTACATTTCAGCAAATTCCAACTCGGAAATCCTTCATAACATGACCACATGTAAACACTATGAAAATTTCACTTCCTGTAAAGCTAGTTTTTGGTGCGTAGACACAGATTTTAGACTGCCCAAATAGCAATCTCCAACACAAAGTTAAAATATCATTCTGAAAAAAATGAAACCCCACATTGTCTACTTTAATATGACAAGACCAATTTTAGCAAGGATTTATTTTTTCAATTTTTATTAAAACCTTTATAATGGGGTAATCGAATGCACAAAGAATCACCCATGGCCACACAGAGAAACTGTGTACTGCTACCTTACTGCATAGTTTTTTCTCAAATTTCATACGTAGGTTCTCCTTGGTCTCTAGTTGAGTGTTTGATTTTGGGACTGATCAGAAAACAAAATGGCTTCCAGGCGACCATCTTGGATTTGACATTTAAAGATTATCATCACTATTTCTGCAATAGAATGTTGATTTTTTTATCATTAATAGCAAAAACAGAGAAGAGAAAAGACGGGAAAAAAAATCTAACTTCCCATGAGCAAATAAATAAATTCTACCAATTTTTTTACGCAAAGGTCTATAACAGAAGTAATCATTTAATTCAATGCAAGGGATCGAACCAGGGGCTGCTGACTTATGCTCAATCAATCATCCAAAGAGGAAATCCCTGAGTTGAATCAGTAGATGGTACACTCACTCAGATTCAGCAGGAATAAGATGTATCTAAAAAGTATGATTTTTTGCCCATTTTCAATACCTCCAAAAAATTGTTTTTTTAACTTTTCAGTATATATGTAGTAATTTGAAAATAGTTTCTGATAATGAAACTTTTGAACTTAACAAAGTGTAGGACTACTAGCAGTAGATGTATAATGGCTTTTTTGTGCCTGGAAAAAGATGTGGATGGTGTGAGATGTGAAAATGTTTGGTTTATACAAGAACTTATTACAGATATGACCAAAATCTTGAGAAGGATGTTACCAAAATATTTGTATCTCTGGATAGATTTGACTTTAAAAAGATATTACTTTAATTAGTTCACTAGTTAAACACGATAGGGGATGGTTAAATGTTACGATAATTGCAGGTCTGGAATATATTATTCATTTATGTGTTTATTTACAAAACTATTAACTTGGGACACAAGCTAAAAGTTACAACAGACTTTGGCCTTGTCTTGTAGTGTATACATTGGTATCTGTTTCCTGAATGATTCATTAGGAAATAGCAAGATTTCTAACACTGATTAGAAAATTACTCAGTCTTCTTCTATTTGGATAATAGTAGTAAATTCTTGTCATGTGGTGTTATGTTTAATGTTTATTGTTGCACATTATGTATCAGTTGTCACATTCTTAAATGATGACATTTACCTGTCCGGTGTTTGTTCACATCTCATTAAATGTTGATATTTGCCTGTCAGGTGTTTGTCACATCTCATTAAATGTTGATATTTGCCAGTCAGGTGTTTGTCACATTTCGTTAAATGTAAATATTTACCTTTCACATCTCGCTAAGTGTTAATACTTTCTGGTAAGGTGTTTGTCACATCTCATTAAATGTAAATATTTACCTTTCACATCGCGTTAAGTGTTAATACTTTCTGGTAAGGCGTTTGTCACATCTCATTAAATGTTGATATTTGCCCGTCAGGTATTTGTCACATCTCATTAAATGTAAATATTTAACTTTCACATCTCGTTAATACTTTCTGGTCAGGTTTTTGTCACATTTAATTAATTATTAATATTTATTGTATTATTGAGCTGTTATGTGTTTGTTACATCTTGTTAAATGTTGATAATGCTGATGGCAATCAGTATATACAGGTTTATCTTCAGATCACTAGATGAATTCAATGGCCTACCATTCTAGTGGTTATCAGGGTGTGGTTATATCTGTACACACATATATATATTTAGACCAGCTATCTTCTGGGTCACCACATTTACAGCAAACTTAGACTGTTCATGTTATTGTGCATGTTAGTTACACAGCTGTATTGTGCAGACTAGAATTTCTGTGTAGGGCCTACTGTAATTACTTTGCATATTGAATTCATTTTAGATAAATTTTGTGTTCAATACTGTAAGTCTAATATAGTTAAACTGTTTTAAACAAGATTTTACCTTTTTACAACTAGTGCAGCTGAAATATATTGGTTACTAATAAAGGAAATGATAAGAATATTGAGTTTTTTCAGTGGATTCCACATGTAATCTGACCATGGTTTTAAGTTAGTTTTGGGACAATGATATACTTCAGTTTTTATCATGGTTTTTGATTTACATTGGAGCCCTGCTAAATATTGTTTAGTTGAGCCCCAGTCAGACATTTTAATTGGTACTCTGTCCTATCAGTGTGATGGATAATGAAGAGAAAAAAATTAGTGAATAGAAAATTGAAGTGTTTTTTTTTACAAAAATGTATTCATAAATAGGAAGATCATCTGATGTTAGGTGTCAACTTTAGGTCTTTCTGGGATCTCTTAGTGACTTACACCATCCTTTATAAGGCAATGAAGATTTCACTCTGAAAACATCTATACCTACATTCTATAGAATAAATAAACTTGTAATTTGCCAATTTATATTCTATTTTGAATCTATCTTGTCAGAATTCTGTGTGGTACAATGGTTGTTTTGTTACATATTATGTTAACAAGAGCCTTTTGTTATTTTAGTATTTACGGTCAACACATCAAGGTCACCTCTATGACCAGTGACAGTTATGGGTGACCATTCATAGCTCAATCATTAGGGCAGTCAATACGTCAATAACAAATCTAGAAATTGATCTCTTTGTTGTTGTCGGTGATATACGTACCTGATGTCTGACGCACAGGTGATCCGTGTTTATTTAGGCTGTATGTTGTACTACCTTGGCTTTACGTTACTACGTGGTCTGTTCTACTGTTATAAGATAATGATTATCTTGTAGTGTTTACCATTGTAGTAAGATAATAACATCCTGTAACATGACTTTAGACTCGTGTTGATACAGATACATCATCACAATACTGATGCTGTTTAAGTTCAATTTTATTGAGTGTTTTATTAGGATAACCTAAAATACCAGTTCCTGGAAGTGTAGCAGCAGACCAGTATATTTAGTAAATGCTTTGAATAATTGAAATACCTCTGTATAAATGTGGATTTTGGACGTGGGTTGACACAGGCAGATTGAAATTTTGCGGTTGAGTAGTTTTGGGTTATTCATCCTTGTGTAGGTTATATTGCTCATTGATACTTTACACCATGAAGCAGAGGACAACACTGTGGTAAGTTTTTACTCGTCAAAATATCATTAACATACAGTTACCTGAGATTTTATATGAAGGGTCTTTAATATGATGAAAAAAACACACTTAAGTCACCAGCTTTATATAATAAGTCACCAGCTTTATATGATAAGTCACCAGCTATAGTCTTGTATCTCTGTCTAGCTCTTTGGGTTTGTTTTTTATATTATACAAAAATAAAAACTTTGAAAAAAATTGCTGGTATATTTGATTTGCATTATATAGTATAGGTAATAATGATAGACATACTTAATATAGAATATATTTCAAAATGTTTTACAAATACATGTACATCCTCTTTTAGTGTGATAATACTCAACTATCTCGTGTCAGTTAAATATATAGTGTTGATTACCTGATGTGTCACTATACATGTCACCCTACATGTCACTGTACATGTCACTGTACATGTCACTGTATATGTCACCGTACATGTCTCTGTACATGTCACTGTACATGTCACTGTACATGTCTCTGTACATGTCACTGTACATCTCACTGTATATGTCACTATACATGTCTCTGTACATGTCACAGTACATGTCACCCTACATGTCACTGTACATGTCTCTGTATATGTCTGTACATGTTACTGTACATGTTACTGTACATGTCACTGTACATGTCACTGTACATGTCTCTGTACATGTCACTGTACATGTCACCGTACATGTCTCTGTACATGTCACCGTACATGTCTCTGTACATGTTACCGTGTATGTCACTGTACATGTCACCGTACATGTCTCTGTACATGTTACCGTGTATGTCACTGTACATGTTACCGTGCATGTCACTGTACATGTCACCGTACATGTCACTGTACATGTCACTGTACATGTCTCTGTACATGTCACTGTACATGTCACTGTTCATGTCACTGTATATGTCACTGTACATGTCTCTGTATATGTCACTGTACATGTCTCTGTACATGTCACTGTACATGTCACTGTTCATGTCACTGTATATGTCACTGTACATGTCTCTGTACATGTCTCTGTACATGTCACCGTACATTTCACTGTACATGTCACTGTACATGTCTTTGTATATGTCTGTACATGTTACTGTGCATGTCACTGTACATGTCTCTGTACATGTCACCGTACATGTCACTGTACATGTCTCTGTATATGTCTGTACATATTACTGTGCATGTCTCTGTACATATTACTGTGCATGTCACTGTACATGTCACTGTACATGTCACTGTAAATGTCACTGTACATGTCACTGTACATGTCACTGTACATGTCACTGTTCATGTCACTGTACATGTCACTGTACATGTCACCGTACATGTCACCGTACATGTCTCTGTATATGTCTGTACATGTTACTGTGCATGTCACTGTACATGTCACTGTACATGTCACTGTACATGTCTCTGTACATGTCACTGTACATGTCACTGTATATGTCATCGTACATGTCACTGTTCATGTTACTGTACATGTCTCTGTACATGTCACTGTATATGTCACCGTACATGTCACTGTTCATGTCACTGTACATGTCACTGTAAATGTCTCTGTACATGTCTCTGTACATGTCACCGTACATGTCACCGTACGTGTTACCGTACGTGTCACCGTACGTGTCAATGTACATGTCACTGTACATTTCACTGTACATGTTACCGTACATGTCACTGTACATGTCACTGTACATTTCACTGTACATGTCTCTGTACATGTCACTGTACATGTCACCATACATGTCATTGTACATGTCACTGTACATGTCTCTGTACATGTCACTGTACATGTCACTGTACATGTCACTGTATATGTCATCGTACATGTCACTGTACATGTCTCTGTACATGTCACTGTACATGTCACTGTACATGTCTCTGTACATGTCTCTGTACATGTCACTGTACATGTCACCATACATGTCATTGTACATGTCACTGTACATGTCTCTGTACATGTCACTGTACATGTCACTGTATATGTCATTGTACATGTCACTGTACATGTCACCGTACATGTCACTGTACATGTCACTGTTCATGTCTCTGTACATATCACCGTACATGTCTCTGTACGTGTCACCGTACGTGTCACCATACATGTCATTGTACATGTCACTGTACATGTCTCTGTACATGTCACTGTACATGTCACCGTACATGTCATTGTACATGTCACTGTACATGTCACTGTACATGTCTCTGTACATGTCACTGTACATGTCACCGTACATGTCACCGTACATGTCATTGTACATGTCACTGTACATGTCACTGTACATGTCTCTGTACATGTCTCTGTACATGTCACTGTACATTTTAATTATCTTCCTATAAGAGCTTGATATAGGTTGATGTTTCTACACAGTTAATGAAAACTGTTTATACTCAGCAGATCATATAGTGTCTGTCCATTTTTCTGTCATTCCATTTTTGTCTGATGCGTAACTTTATCCATAGCTAAGCAAAGATCATGAAGCCTGGTGTATACATTGGTCATACTAAAGTGATGTGCAGTGTAACAATGTTAGGGCCTGCATCCCATTAATTGTAGTTGTTGCCCTTTACTAAATTCTGTATCTGGAGCATATACTTGTGGATGTTGGACTGGCTGGATTGTAATACTTAAACATGTTCTATAATCAGTGCTTGTTGGACTGGCTGGATTGTAATACTTAAACATGTTCTATAATCAGTGCTTGTTGGACTGGCTGGATTGTAATACTTAAACATGTTCTATAATCAGTGCTTGTTGGACTGGCTGGATTGTAATACTTAAACATGTTCTATAATCAGTGCTTGTTGGACTGGCTGGATTGTAATACTTAAACATGTTCTATAATCAGTGCTTGTTGGACTGGCTGGATTGTAATACTTAAACATGTTCTATAATCAGTGCTTGTTGGACTGGCTGGATTGTAATACTTAAACATGTTCTATAATCAGTGCTTGTTGGACTGGCTGGATTGTAATACTTAAACATGTTCTATAATCTGTGCCATTTGGAGAAGTCTGTTTGTGTATCATTTTATAGCGTTGTTATTGATTCTGTCTTGCCTGCTTGTTTATCATAGATTTATGAGTTATGTACACTATTATCTATATACAGTATGTAATAATTGTGGTCAAGTCTCCTAGCTTAAGGATGTGTAGGGCTATATATATGATAGGGTCACCCCTGTAGTGTTTATCATTATAATAGTGATTGATTGTAGGTCCATAATTTGCCTATGTACAGGGTACATATTGGTGTGTCCAATGTCTGTACATTTAACATCTAATCATTTAAGCAGAATGAACACTGAGCTCTTATGTTTAGATCAGTTTTAACCATAGAAATATGTACAGTAGCCTGAATGTAATATTCTGATGTTCTGTTGATTATCGTTGAAGAAGGTTGTTCACCGTCAGACCAATATACTAAAGTCAATATAGAGCTAATGTGGACTAAACATACGCTAACATAGATAAAGTCAAAACTATAGCTGAATGTACAGACTAGCTCTGAATTATAATTAGTTGTAACTATAGCTGAATGTACAGACTGGCTGTGAATTATAATTAGTTGTAACTATAGCTGAATGTACAGACTAGCTCTGAATTATAATTAGTTGTAACTATAGCTGAATGTACAGACTAGCTCTGAATTATAATTAGTTGTAACTATAGCTGAATGTACAGACTAGCTCTGAATTATAATTAGTTGTAACTATAGCTGAATGTACAGACTAGCTCTGAATTATAATTAGTTGTAACTATAGCTGAATGTACAGACTAGCTCTGAATTGTAATTAGTTGTAACTACAGCTAAATGTACAGACTAGCTCTGAATTATAATTAGTTGTAACTATAGCTGAATGTACAGACTAGCTCTGAATTATAATTAGTTGTAACTATAGCTGAATGTACAGACTAGCTCTGAATTATAATTAGTTGTAACTATAGCTGAATGTACAGACTAGCTCTGAATTATAATTAGTTGTAACTATAGCTGAATGTACAGACTAGCTCTGAATTGTAATTAGTTGTAACTACAGCTAAATGTACAGACTAGCTCTGAATTATAATTAGTTGTAACTATAGCTGAATGTACAGACTAGCTCTGAATTGTAATTAGTTGTAACTATAGCTGAATGTACAGACTAGCTCTGAATTATAATTAGTTGTAACTACAGCTAAATGTACAGACTAGCTCTGAATTATAATTAGTTGTAACTATAGCTAAATGTACAGACTAGCTCTGAATTATAATTAGTTGTAACTATAGCTGAATGTACAGACTAGCTCTGAATTGTAATTAGTTGTAACTACAGCTAAATGTACAGACTAGCTCTGAATTATAATTAGTTGTAACTATAGCTGAATGTACAGACTAGCTCTGAATTGTAATTAGTTGTAACTACAGCTAAATGTACAGACTAGCTCTGAATTATAATTAGTTGTAACTATAGCTGAATGTACAGACTAGCTCTGAATTATAATTAGTTGTAACTATAGCTGAATGTACAGACTAGCTCTGAATTATAATTAGTTGTAACTATAGCTGAATGTACAGACTAGCTCTGAATTGTAATTAGTTGTAACTATAGCTGAATTTTCGTTTTTGTTGATGATAGATGACTTAAAGATTTCAACTAAATATTCAATAAAGGCGCTCTGAAATTACCCCATCTCCTTTTACAATACATTTGTATACTGTTTAACAGTACTAGTTAAAAATCATGTTCGATCAGCCTGAGTTATACCTGTTGAGTGAAAGATACAATTTTAAACTTTATACATTCCTGTGTATGATCAGCTATATTGATCACTGATTGGTCGTTTAGTCAGATTAAATACCAGCTTTTTGTTCCATCTGTAATTATCATACTTCAGCAGTACTTCCTTGTTATTATATAATTACTTGACAGTTTTATCAGGTCAGGTATATATGTGTCTAAATTAAGTTCTGAATGAAATTCTTGAGTGTTATGTGCCAGAAGGTGTATTGGCAGCTGTGTCTGTTTATAGTTATAGATAGACAGAAGGTTTGGGTGTCAGGTGTCGTAAGCGATCTTATCTTTGTAATCTGGAATGCTGATATTATCAATGAAATCTGTCGGTTATTTGTCTGTTTTGTTTTTGTTGATGAAAAGGTATAATATAGGCATCAGAAAATGGCAGGTGTGGACAGGTAAACAGGGAGTGTTTTAGGTAGAGTTGAACAGTGAGGTAAATAAATACCTGTTGTCCTACCTTTCAGATTAGCTACTTAAATCTGGGTCAGTATTACAGGTAAAAAAGGGCTGACCTGATCTGATTATTTGTGTTAAATCTGGAGAAGATATAATTAGTGTTAGTGAGTAATCATCTATTGTCATTCTTACTTATTGTCCTGTTATGTGTGTAATACAGGCAGCAGTAATAGGCCAAATATTTACAACTCATAATCATTGTTCAGAGACAGAGTCAAGTTTGATCAGGTATATATTAAATCTGTATTCATCAGTGGGTGTACACAAGTCTCACATTGTACTGAATATAGAGCAAACAGCAGTATTTGTGACAGAATCCAATGGACTGGATAACTTACTGTGCTACATGCATGCAGACTCAAGGAGTGTCTATTGTAATTGACAGGTATCAGCCTTCCTGTTTGTAACAATGCATAGAGCCCAATATATTCTACAGGAAAAACATGTTTCCCATTTTTGACATGTATTTCTTGTATGTGAATTTAATACCAGTTCACTTTGCCACTAACAAACAGAACCCATGAAGTCATTATTTATTTTCTTACATATCAGATCTTATTATTGGTATTGATACCAAAATACAAACAAAATTTACATCTTAATTGGACAATTACCAGAATCCTAAAAATTGTATTTAATCAGAGGTTTTTGTTTTGGTGGGGAGATGTTCTTTAAAATTGTATTTTCAAAACTTTTGTGCCCTCTGATCCATGTAGACAGGTTCTGTAACCAATGTATTTGACTGGTCCCTGTTGACAGGTTCTGTAACCAGTGTATTTGACTGGTCCTTGAAGACAGGTTCTGTAACCAATGTATCTGAATGATCCCTGCAGACAAGTACTGCAGCATATGATATCATATACATTTATTTTACAGGTGTTCAAAGTGTGAAAAGTGCCTCTCTAACTGGTACTTTGAGAGGAATGGCCGACTTTACTGTAAACAAGATTACTGGACTCTATTTGGAGATGCCTGCAACAAGTGTACTGAGACAATTACAGGTCCAGTTATGGTAAGTAACATTAAGTATATATTGCCATGCTTTGTTACAATACCTCAGTCTGATTTCCTGTCTAAAGTTTTCTTTGAGAAGTACTAGTGCTAATATTGTAAATATATATATCCATACAAGTTCATAATCATAATGGTAATGTTTGTAAAATGTTATTTAACAGGAAAAGATGTCCCATCATAGATAACATCCAACAACACCTATAATTACAGTATAATAGTTTGTCACTGTTTGTCTAGTTAAATGTATTCCACATGTTGGAGATGTGTTTCCTTATCATAGTTCTGTTGATATAATGTTGTACAAAAAGTTTCTGTCCTGATTAAAGGACAGATCATTACTCTATTATACATAATTATAAAGATATTATGTATAAATGATTATAAAGCTATTATGTATACCTAATTATAAAGATATATTATGTATACATAATTATAAAGATATTATGTATACATAATTGTAAAGATATTATGCATACATTATTATAACGATATTATGTATACATGATTATAAAGATATTATGTATACATAATTAAAAAGATATTATGCATACATGATTATAAAGATATTATGTATACATGATTATAAAGATATATTATGTATACATAATGATAAAGATATTATGTTTACATAATTATAAAGATATTATGTATACATGATTATAAAGCTATTATGTATACCTGATTATAAAGATATATTATGTTTACATAATTATAAAGATATTATGTATACATGATTATAAAGCTATTATGTATACCTAATAAAAAGATATTATATATACCTAATTATAAAATCTGATAGTGATTGGTTAGAAATCATCACACACTACATATGTATTATCCAATAGATTATCCAATAATTAAAGATAAGAGAGCTTCCCATGGACTCAGCCATTTGGTACACTTTGACGTACTGTATAATTGATAGGAAAGGGCTAACCACCAGATGAATGCTTTGAAGAACACAACTCTGACAAATTCTAGCTTATAATCCTAATCTGATTAGTTTATTAAAGGGAAATCTGAATGTGACTCCTTTCCGGGCACTTCTATGTCTTAATACATAATGTAATTTTTTGTAAAGGTCTCTATCACAATCTTAATCTTATTGAAAAGGTTTCTTTTCACAAATTTTGTGGGAGAAAAACTTGTTGTGTATTAATTCTTCTTAATGAATTTGAATCACAAAATTAGCTTCTTCTCAAAAACATTTACCAATAAATGAAATTTTAAAGTGATGAATATCTGAATATATCACTAATGGGATGATAAATTTCACATAATGTGGATATATTCTTCATAAGAATTACCCTTGAAAAGAACTTTATAAAGATCTGTAAAGGTCTTCAGCATGTTTTTTTTTTTTCTGTGAACATTTTAAATGTCAGAGTTTTATATAGAAACACAATGATTTTAATTCTTAGTTCAATGCAGTCGTTGTTTTACCTATTGCCTATGCCCATATGGTAATTTGTCTTCTATTTTTGTACAGGTGGCAGGCGAGCACAAGTACCACCCAGAATGTTTTGTCTGTTTTAACTGCAATAATTTTATAGGAGATGGCGAGACTTATGCACTGGTAGAACGATCCAAGTTGTTCTGGTATGTCGTGATCAATATCTTATCTCTTGTAAATTTCCACACATTTAGACCCCAGTATATATGCTGCATGCTGTACATGTATTATATTTTGCTTAAGATATAGCTTAGTGTGGAAACTACATTATCGCAATAAAGGATACTTAACTTCACTAAAGGATAAGGATTTAGGATAGATTTAGGATAAGTTATATACCACTGCATTAAGATGTAGTATTTTTATTTAAACCATATCTGATGTAACATAAGAATTTAGGATTTGTATATTTACACTGAAGCAAGGGAATTTAGGATGCTTCCATACACAAAAGCATTAGGATTCTTACATACTATACATCACCGCATTAAGAACAAGGGTGCTTTCATACACATCAGCAACAGGATAAGGAGTGTGAAGATTTAGAATTTTTGTTTGAAATCCCATTCTTCCTGTAGGAACGATTGAATTTTGCCCAAATTTGGTCTGAAGTATTATTGGGTAAAGGGGAATCAATTTTGTTTAAATGGTAGGTCTCAGTCCCTTGGAGTTGGAGGGGAGGGGCCCAATAGGGGAAATAGAGTAAATTATTTAGATTCCTATATCTCTTGTAGGAATGAATGAACATTTCCAAAATTTAGTCTGAAGTATTCTTGGGTGTAACAGAATCAACCTTGAGTGGGAGGGGCAGGACCCAATTAAGGAAATAGAACAAATTTCTTAAAATCCTACTTCTCCTTTAGGAATGATCTGATATCACTCTAATTTGGTTAGAAGTATTCTTGGGTGAAGGGAAACCAAGTTTGTGTAAGGATTGGTTCTCATTTCCCAGGGGCCTTAGGGTCAGGGCCCAATACTGAGATTTTGTAAGGTCTTTAAAGCCTTACTCCTATAAGAATAAATGGATATTGCCCAAATTTGGTCTGAAGTATTCTTGGTTGAAGGGGACTATGTTCTGTATAAACGGAACATCTGAAGTCGGAAGCCATTTTTAGGAATAGTTAATCTGACCTCTGTTTGACCATAAAGTTGGGACCCAATAGGGAAATTATATCCAGATATTGCCCAAATTTGGTCTGAAGTATCTTGAGTGAAGGGGACTAGGTTCTGTATAAAAGATGCATCCAGGCCCCCTAGGGAGGGAGGGGTGGGCCCAATTGTGGAAATGAAAGTTATATTCCATGCAAGGATATTGTGTTATCAGAAGCAATTTTTATGAATAGTGAATCTGACCTCAGTTTGACTACATGGGTGGGACCAAATAGGGAAATTATCTCAGAAATTGTTTGTCGTATTTGAAATTCTTAATTGAATGGCTGAATAGCTAAATTAGTGAGGTGAGCAATGTATTTGAATACATATGTAGCTATTATTTTAAATCTATGATGAAATAATACTTTGATTTTCAGTGGGAAATGCTACAAAGCAGTGATGTCACCCCTAGGGGACAGTCCAGGAAGAAGGAAGACTCACTGTATACAGTTGGTAGAGCTTCCTCCCACTCCAGAGGCAGAAAATCATGGTCTACAATATTCAGTGGAGAACCGCATGTCAAGTCTGAGTCCCCGGGCGAGAGAGAGTCTGTCTGTATCACCAATGATAAAAATTACAGAGTAAGTTCTTCACAATCAGTGCCCCGGGCGAGAGAGAGTCTGTCTGTATCTCCAATGATAAAAATCACTGAGTGCGTTCTTCACAATCAGTTCCCTTGCCAGAGAGAGTCTGTCTGTATCATTAATGATCAGAATCACTGAGACAGTCCTCCATCCTTAGCCCCTGGGCCAGTCCTCCATCCTCAGCCCCTGGGCCAGTGAGAGTCTGTCTGTATCACTAATGATCAAAATCACTGAGACAGTCCTCCATCCTCAGTCCTTGGGCCAGTCCTCCATCGTCAGCCCCTGGGCCGGTCCTCCATCCTCAGCCGCTGGGCCAGTGAGAGTCTGTCTGTATCACCAATGATCAGAATCACTGAGACAGTCCTCCATCCTCAGCCCCTGGGCCAGTGAGAGTCTGTCTGTATCACCAATGATCAAAATCACTGAGACAGTCCTCCATCCTCAGTCCCTGGGCCAGTCCTCCATCCTCAGCCCCTGGGCCAGTCCTCCATCCTCAGTCCTCCATCCTCAGCCCCTGGGCCAGTGAGAGTCTGTCTGTATCACTAATGATCAAAATCACTGAGACAGTCCTCCATCCTCAGTCCTTGGGCCAGTCCTCCATCATCAGCCCCTGGGCCAGTCCTCCATCCTCAGCCGCTGGGCCAGTGAGAGTCTGTCTGTATCACCAATGATCAAAATCACTGAGACAGTCCTCCATCCTTAGCCCCTGGGCCAGTCCTCCATCCTCAGCCCCTGGGCCAGTGAGAGTCTGTCTGTATCACCAATGATCAAAATCACTGAGACAGTCCTCCATCCTCAGCCCCTGGGCCAGTGAGAGTCTGTCTGTATCACTAATGATCAAAATCACTGAGACAGTCCTCCATCCTCAGTCCTTGGGCCAGTCCTCCATCGTCAGCCCCTGGGCCAGTCCTCCATCCTCAGCCGCTGGGCCAGTGAGTGTCTGTCTGTATCACCAATGATCAAAATCACTGAGACAGTCCTCCATCCTTAGCCCCTGAGCCAGTCCTCCATCCTTAGCCCTTGGGCCAGTCCTCCATCCTCAGCCCCTGGGCCAGTGAGAGTCTGTCAGAATCACCAATGATAAATATCTCTGATCCTATGTCACTCTGTCATCCCCAGTCCCTGGGGCAGGGAAGAGTCCGTCTCTGTCACAGTAATTATTGAATAAGTCACCATGCTTCTTCAGTCTTCAGACCAAGAAGTTTGTCTTCGTTACGTTTGATGAAAAGGTCCCTGTGCCTTCCCCTACTGAGTCTGTAAAATCGTTAATGAAGTTAAATACAAAGTTATACTCCTTATTTTCTCTCCATGTCTTGATGACTTTTTGATCTGACAATGATGGGCTATTCAAATGGATATATGCTGTGGTCAGTCAGCAAATAATTCTTGTTTGATGTGTAGGTTCCTCATAGTCCCTAGTTGTGCCCTTTTAGTTTTTAGACTTGGCAGCCATTTTGGATTTTGACTATGAGAATTTGTCATCATTATACATTCTTTCCCAATTTCATACTGAGGTTCTGCCTATTTCCAAGTTATGCCCGTTTGATTTTGAGACTGATCAGGTGAAAAAATTCCAATTTTTTGCTTACCTGGTATGAAGGAATGGTAAGTTATATCACCATATCAATGTGTCCGTTCTCCTCGTTCGTTGTCTTTCATCTGGCCAAATATGGTGAAAAGCATACTTGGGAGAAGGAGAACAGATTTTGTTTAAATGTTGGTATCAACCCCATGGGGCCTGAGTGGCAGAGCCTATAAAGGGAATTTTTTTTTTAAAGTTTTGAAAAATTTGATTCTTCTTGTAGGAATTAATAGATATTGCCCAAATTTGGTCTGAAGCATCCTGAGGTGAAAGGGAATACATTTGTATAGAAAGTTGGTCTTGACCAAATGAATAAATGAATTATTACCAAATCCTAAGGATTTTTAGATGAAATGAATTTTACTTTAGTATAAACTGTGCATCTTACCCAACCTGAAGTCTACTAGGGTAGATAGATTTAAGTCTTTTAAATACTTTTCCTATTATTCTTATGCAGCAATATTAGCAAAGTAAACCAGATGAGTGATACAGTTCATATAGGCATCTTGTATAAGATTAAAAGCATAGAGAAAAAAGGGAAAATGAAGATCAAACAATGGTGGCATCTGTCTAGGATTTCTTGGTTACCTTCCAACCAGTAAGAGACAAGTCAAAGACCAATGAAAGCAATCTATTCTCAGCTTGATTGGTGGTCAGGCAGTCTGTTTGTACTGTATATGTTGACAGTAACATGGTAGTTGATTCGTCTCCAAGAGAAGCTGTTTGCATCACATATGACTAAAGACACAAATCTAGGGTAGTTTCTCATAATATCATTTTGTTATTCATAATTCCTGGAGCTGAGACTATAAAATCGGAGACTATCTCTCTAAACTTTACATTGTTTTAAATAATGTGTGTGTGGTATCTATACTTTTTATACATTGTTACATATAGAAAGCTTGAAAGTTCATTCTATTCTCACTGACTTTTCATCTTACCAGCTTAGACCAGAGCCCAGAGTTGGAGTCACTTCAAATAGGGGATCGGATTTTAGAAGTAAATGGTCTTAGTGTCCGTGACAGTTCTCTGGAGGAGGTAAGTGCCCTATATCTAGCTAGGTAGTAGATTACACTGTCAGTGTCCGTGACAGTTCTCTGGGGGAGGTAAGTGTCCTATATCTAGAGAGTAGATAACACTCTCAGTGTCCGTGACAGTTCTCTGGAGGAGGTAAGTGTCCTATATCTAGAGAGTAGATAACACTCTCAGTGTCCGTGACAGTTCTCTGGGGGAGGTAAGTGTCCTATATCTAGCTAGGTAGTAGATTACACTGTCAGTGTCCGTGACAGTTCTCTGGGGGAGGTAAGTGTCCTATATCTAGCTAGGTAGTAGATTACACTGTCAGTGTCTGTGACAGTTCTCTGGGGGAGGTAAGTGTCCTATATCTAGCTAGGTAGTAGATTACACTGTCAGTGTCCGTGACAGTTCTCTGGGGGAGGTAAGTGTCCTATATCTAGCTAGGTAGTAGATTACACTGTCAGTGTCCGTGACAGTTCTCTGGGGGAGGTAAGTGTCCTATATCTAGCTAGGTAGTAGATTACACTGTCAGTGTCCGTGACAGTTCTCTGGGGGAGGTAAGTGTCCTATATCTAGCTAGGTAGTAGATTACACTGTCAGTGTCTGTGACAGTTCTCTGGGTGGAGGTAAGTGTCCTATATCTAGCTAGGTAGTAGATTACACTGTCAGTGTCCGTGACAGTTCTCTGGGGGAGGTAAGTGTCCTATATCTAGCTAGGTAGTAGATTACACTGTCAGTGTCCGTGACAGTTCTCTGGAGGAGGTAAGTGTCCTATATCTAGAGAGTAGATAACACTCTCAGTGTCCGTGACAGTTCTCTGGAGGAGGTAAGTGTCCTATATCTAGAGAGTAGATAACACTCTCAGTGTCCGTGACAGTTCTCTGGAGGAGGTAAGTGTCCTATATCTAGAGAGTAGATAACACGCTCAGTGTCCGTGACAGTTCTCTGGAGGAGGTAAGTGTCCTATATCTAGAGAGTAGATAACACTCTCAGTGTCCGTGACAGTTCTCTGGAGGAGGTAAGTGTCCTATATCTAGCTAGTAGATAACACTCTCAGTGTCCGTGACAGTTCTCTGGAGGTCGTAAGTGTCCTATATCTAGCTAGGTAGTAGATAACACGCTCAGTGTCCGTGACAGTTCTCTTGAGGAGGTAAGTGTCCTATATCTAACCAGGTAGTAGCTAACACTCTCAGTGTCCGTGACAGTTCTCTGGAGGTCGTAAGTGTCCTATATCTAGCTAGTAGCTAACACTCTCAGTGTCTGTGACAGTTCTCTTGAGGAGGTAAGTGTCCTATATCTAGCTAGGTAGTAGCTAACACTCTCAGTGTCCGTGACAGTTCTCTGGAGGAGGTAAGTGTCCTATATCTAGCTAGGTAGTAGATAGCACTCTCAGTGTCCGTGACAGTTCTCTGGAGGAGGTAAGTGTCCTATATCTAGCTAGTAGATAACACTCTCAGTGTCCGTGACAGTTCTCTGGAGGTCGTAAGTGTCCTATATCTAGAGAGTAGATAACACTCTCAGTGTCCGTGACAGTTTTCTTGAGGAGGTAAGTGTCCTATATCTTACCAGGTAGTAGCTAACACTCTCAGTGTCCGTGACAGTTCTCTGGGGGAGGTAAATGTCCTATATCTAGCTAGTAGATAACACTCTTAGTGTCCGTGACAGTTCTCTGGAGGTCGTAAGTGTCCTATATCTAGCTAGGTAGTAGCTAACACTCTTAGTGTCCGTGACAGTTCTCTGGAGGTCGTAAGTGTCCTATATCTAAGTAGGTAGTAGATGATGCTTTCGGTGTTCGTTACAGTACATAGTAGAAGGAAAGCTTTTAAAATATTACATCTCTAGCTAGTAAGAATGGATAAAAAGAAATAATGATTGTCATGCTGAAAATCCCAGATAGAAAATATGAAAAAAAAGGAATTTACAGTAATTTTGTTTTCACTAAATGTTTCTGGCATTATTTCACTAAAGATGTTCTCCGCTGTAAACCATCTTAAACCTGTGTTTTTCCCCAAACAGATTGACTTGGTTCTGAAGCACACTAAAGATGTTCTCCGCTGTAAACCATCTTAAACCTGTGTATTTTTCCCCAAACAGATTGCCTTGGTTCTGCAGCACACTAAAGATGTTCTCCGCTGTAAACCATCTTAAACCTGTGTATTTTTCCCCAAACAGATTGCCTTGGTTTTGCATGTGTTAAATGTTCGCTAAGTACATACATATAGTTAGTGTTTCACTAAATGTTTCTGGCATTATTTCACTAAAGATGTTCTCCGCTGTAAACCATCTTAAACCTGTGTATTTTTCCCCAAACAGATTGACTCGGTTCTGAAGCACACTAAAGACGTTCTCCACCTGACCGTAGAAAGAGATCCTTCACCTCTCAGGTGTCATCCTCCTGACAACTCCACATGTTCTCTCTCCGAGAGTTCCTCCCCCTCCCCAACATCACCTACCACCCCACAGTTCATCAACGTAAATGGGGTCAATGTTCAACGACGCCCAAAGTCACGTCTTAGTGCCAAACAGTAAGTGTTATAGGAACATCAAAATTATATTTTCAAACATATATCTAGATTGTAAAAAATATTTGTCAGATTTTGCTGTACTGAATTTAAACAAATAATATTTTAGAACTTAATCTTCTGATTTAGGATGAAAAACTTCAAAAATGCAAGCAGAAATTAATAATACAAAACTTTGGGTTAAATGAAAGGTCTAAAGTTTATTTCTGAAGAAAGCTTTACTTACCACTTTTTCTTCATTCAATTGATTAACTAGGTGGAGTTGTGTAAGTGACAGTTTTAGAATATGACTAAAGGGAGATAACTCATTAATCATTTTATTATGATGATGGCTGATTTGTATTGTAGTTCAAGTCCATTCTGCTGCCTAAGATAACAATGTCAAGTTAGACGCTTTGTGAAAACCTTTAGGATAAAGGTAATAATTTATTACGTCTTGCTGTAAGGATTTCTCATTTCTGTTACAGTTTAAGTCCCTCTCGCCGTCGCAGTAAGTCACCCTCCCCTATACCTCCAAGTCGACAAAAAAGTGTTGACTTGTCACGTGCTAGCTCTCTACGACAACAGCCTCAAACCCACCGTGTATTCCGAGCATCTGACCTGATTCATGGTGAGGTGCTTGGCAAGGGCTTTTTTGGTCAGGCAGTAAAGGTCACACACAGGGTCACAGGGGAGATAATGGTGCTAAAGGAGATGTGTCGCTTTGACGAGGCGACACAGAAGTCTTTCCTAAAAGAGGTAAGATATTACATGTAAAGATTAGTACAAGTATAAATAACGTCTGAAATCTAAATAAAAGACTTTAGGAACAGAATCACATGACTTCTGAAATCTTGGAGCATCTCATTTCTGTTGAAAACAAGTTCATTTAAACATTTAAACAAGAGAAATATCCTTAACACTGTTCTTCAATGTTTTTTACTCTCTTGAGTGCAGGATTAGGAGTGGGATGTTTGTCTCTATGAGTCCCTGTTCATTTTGTATCTATTTATGTAGCTTCTTCAGTAACACATTTTTACATTTGTATCAGGTATCGGTGCTAAGAAGTCTAGACCATCCTAATGTTCTCCAGTTCCTAGGGGTGCTGTACAAAGATAAAAAACTTAACCTAGTAACAGGTATAAACATAGCAATATTTATACATTTATTGTCATGTACAGTGTAAACGTGTACATTGTTGATATATGTATACATTGTTGGTATATATACATTGTTTATGTGTGTACATTGTTGATATATGTATACATTGTTGGTATATATACATTGTTTATGTGTGTAGATTGTTTATGTGTGTACATTGTTGGTATATATACATTGTTTATGTGTGTACACTGTTGATATATGTATACATTGTTGTATATATACATTGTTTATGTGTGTACACTGTTGATATATGTATATATTGTTGGTATATATACATTGTTTATGTGTGTACACTGTTGATATATGTATACATTGTTGGTATATATACATTGTTTATGTGTGTACATTGTTTATATATGTATACATTGTTGGTATATATACATTGTTTATGTGTGTACATTGTTAATATATGTATACATTGTTGGTATATATACATTGTTTATGTGTGTACATTGTTTATGTGTATACATATATATACATTGTTTATGTGTGTACATTGTTTATGTGTGTACACTGTTGATATATGTATACATTGTTGGTATATATACATTGTTTATGTGTGTACACTGTTGATATATGTATACATTGTTGGTATATATACATTGTTTATGTGTGTACATTGTTGATTATGTATACATTGTTGGTATATATACATTGTGTGTGTACATTGTTGATATATGTATACATTGTTGGTATATATACATTGTTTATGTGTGTACATTGTTGATATATGTATACATTGTTGGTATATATACATTGTTTATGTGTGTACATTGTTGATATATGTATACATTGTTGGTATATATACATTGTTTATGTGTGTACATTGTTGATATATGTATACATTGTTGGTATATATACATTGTTTATGTGTGTACATTGTTGATATATGTATACATTGTTGGTATATATACATTGTTTATGTGTGTACATTGTTGATATATGTATACATTGTTGGTATATATACATTGTTTATGTGTGTACATTGTTGATATATGTATACATTGTTGGTATATATACATTGTTTATGTGTGTACATTGATTGTTTATATATACATTGTTTATGTGTGTACATTGTTGATATATGTATACATTGTTGGTATATATACATTGTTTATGTGTGTACACTGTTGATATATGTATACATTGTTGGTATATATACATTGTTTATGTGTGTACATTGTTGATATATGTATACATTGTTGGTATATATACATTGTTTATGTGTGTACACTGATGATATATGTATACATTGTTGGTATATATACATTGTTTATGTGTGTACATTGTTGATATATGTATACATTGTTGGTATATATACATTGTTTATGTGTGTACATTGTTGATATATGTATACATTGTTGGTATATATACATTGTTTATGTGTGTACACTGTTGATATATGTATATATTGTTGGTATATATACATTGTTTATGTGTGTACACTGTTGATATATGTATACTATTGTTTGTATATATACATTGTTTATGTGTGTACATTGTTGATATATGTATACATTGTTGGTATATATGCATTGTTTATGTGTGTACATTGTTGATATATGTATACATTGTTGGTATATATACATTGTTTATGTGTGTACACTGTTGATATATGTATACATTGTTGGTATATATACATTGTTTATGTGTGTACATTGTTGATATATGTATACATTGTTGGTATATATACATTGTTTATGTGTGTACATTGTTGATTGTATACATTGTTGGTATATATACATTGTTTATGTGTGTACACTGTTGATATATGTATATATTGTTGGTATATATACATTGTTTATGTGTGTACACTGTTGATATATGTATACTATTGTTGGTATATATACATTGTTTATGTGTGTACATTGTTGATATATGTATACATTGTTGGTATATATACATTGTTTATGTGTGTACATTGTTGATATATGTATACATTGTTGGTATATATACATTGTTTATGTGTGTACACTGTTGTTATATGTATACATTGTTGGTATATATACATTGTTTATGTGTGTACATTGTTAATATATGTATACATTGTTTGTATATATACATTGTTTATGTGTGTACACTGTTGATATATGTATACATTGTTGGTATATATACATTGTTTATGTGTGTACACTGTTGATATATGTATATATTGTTGGTATATATACATTGTTTATGTGTGTACATTGTTGATATATGTATACATTGTTGGTATATATACATTGTTTATGTGTGTACATTGTTGATATATGTATACATTGTTGGTATATATACATTGTTTATGTGTGTACATTGTTGATATATGTATACATTGTTGGTATATATACATTGTTGGTATATATACATTGTTGGTATATATACATTGTTTATGTGTGTACACTGTTGATATATGTATATATTGTTGGTATATATACATTGTTTATGTGTGTACATTGTTGATATATGTATATATTGTTGGTATATATACATTGTTTATGTGTGTACATTGTTGATATATGTATATATTGTTGGTATATATACATTGTTTATGTGTGTACATTGTTTATGACATTGTTTATGTATAATATGTACATTGTTTGATTACTTCACGGATGGACATAGAAACATTTGATAGCTTTGAATGTTTTTTTTTTAATGTAGGACGTTAATTTTCATTTATTCCATTAGCAATCAGCCCTAGAATAAGATCCAAGTTTATACATTAATTGATAGTTTGTGTATATAATAAACATAAATATTTTAGAGGTTATCTTTCTTTGTGTTTTTCATACTCAACTTTTGTGCTAAGATATGAATGCACAAACAGCTGTTTCTGTATGTGGTTTTTACAGTATCTATGTTGAATGTATAACTTCATCATTGGATTATTTACAGTACTTCATTGAAACATGCATCATTCAAATATACACTGTTGATATGTGTGATATTTACAACCTTATTTATATATCAAGGATTGTTGTTCTATAAACAAACATTGAGGTACTGTAAACTAAAACTTTATTTGGTTCAATCCAATTCTGGGGCATTATCTCTTTCTGACAAACTGATGCAGTGATTTATGTAAACACAATTATTGCATTATAAACAGCATACACAAACTGCAATTTATGAAATACTTCCAGACCAAAATGTGCCAAGATAATCACTAAATTATGTACTAACAATAGATATATATACTATATATGCCTCTGTGTTATTTAGGATATATCATTTGTTGTTTATATATAATGTTATCTACAGAGTTTATGGCTGGTGGAACTTTAAAGGAATTGCTACATGATATGACAAAGCCCTTGTCCTGGACCAGACGCATTAACATCACTAAAGACATCTCTAATGGCATGGTAAAATCAACAGGATCCTTTATAAACACAGACTAATATATATGTGGAAACATGTGGTTTGAATCAGAAGTAAAATTAAAGGGAAAAAGTTTGAATCTTAATATATTAGTGAAAATTTAGAAATATTCTGGAGATGTTAAGTATCAGTCTCTGTTACATGGAAGCATGGATGCTTTGTAAAATATTACTTGATCTAAAACAAACCTTTTGTCCGTTAAAAGTTTGGTATAATTTTGAATTTTATAACTTAGCTGGAATTGTATTCCTACAGGCCTACCTTCACAAGATGGATATCATTCACAGAGACCTCAACTCCAACAATTGTTTTGTCAAGCAGGTAAGATATGTCATATCAAGACCAAGCATTAATGTACAAGTAACAGCATAGCGTACATTTACTCAGTCTGATGGTGGAAAGTGTTGATGTCCCAGGCAGATTAAGATTACTCAATCTGATGGTGGAAAGTGTTGATGTCCCAGGCAGATTAAGAGTACTCAGTCTGATGGTGGAAAGTGTTGATGTCCCAGGCAGATTAAGAGTACTCAGTCTGATGGTGGAAAGTGTTGATGTCCCAGGCAGATTAAGAGTACTCTGTCTGATGGTGGAAAGTGTTGATGTCCCAGGCAGATTAAGAGTACTCAGTGTGATGGTGGAAAGTGTTGATGTCCCAGGCAGATTAAGAGTACTCAGTCTGATGGTGGAAAGTGTTGATGTCCCAGGCAGATTAAGAGTACTCAGTGTGATGGTGGAAAGTGTTGATGTCCCAGGCAGATTAAGAGTACTCAGTGTGATGGTGGAAAGTGTTGATGTCCCAGGCAGATTAAGAGTACTCAGTCTGATGGTGGAAAGTGTTGATGTCCCAGGCAGATTAAGAGTACTCAGTGTGATGGTGGAAAGTGTTGATGTCCCAGGCAGATTAAGAGTACTCAGTCTGATGGTGGAAAGTGTTGATGTCCCAGGCAGATTAAGAGTACTCAGTCTGATGGTGGAAAGTGTTGATGTCCTGGGCAGATTAAGAGTACTCAGTCTGATGGTGGAAAGTGTTGATGTCCCAGGCAGATTAAGAGTACTCAGTCTGATGGTGGAAAGTGTTGATGTCCCAGGCAGATTAAGAGTACTCAGTCTGATGGTGGAAAGTGTTGATGTCCTGGGCAGATTAAGAGTACTCTGTCTGATGGTGGAAAGTGTTGATGTCCCAGGCAGATTAAGAGTACTCAGTCTGATGGTGGAAAGTGTTGATGTCCCCGGCAGATTAAGAGTACTCAGTGTGATGGTGGAAAGTGTTGATGTCCCAGGCAGATTAAGAGTACTCAGTGTGATGGTGGAAAGTGTTGATGTCCCAGGCAGATTAAGAGTACTCAGTGTGATGGTGGAAAGTGTTGATGTCCCCGGCAGATTAAGAGTACTCAGTCTGATGGTGGAAAGTGTTGATGTCCCCGGCAGATTAAGAGTACTCAGTGTGATGGTGGAAAGTGTTGATGTCCCAGGCAGATTAAGAGTACTCAGTCTGATGGTGGAAAGTGTTGATGTCCTGGGCAGATTAAGAGTACTCAGTGTGATGGTGGAAAGTGTTGATGTCCCAGGCAGATTAAGAGTACTCTGTCTGATGGTGGAAAGTGTTGATGTCCCAGGCAGATTAAGAGTAGAATATACACTCAAGTGCTGGCTGACCCCTCAGACCCTCTGTAATGTTCTCCTCTCCCTCAGTGAAGGCATTGGACTTGGCAGTTTATGGAATATCTGTTATTAATCCCCACATACCTGGAATAATTTCTACCATATTTGATTTAAATCAAACAAGTGGTCTCCCCAAAAATTTATTATTAAAATTGAAAATGCACTAGGTGACCTGATTGGGTTACTGTGACTTATCCCTCTGTATCATGTTGGATCAGCATTATGCTAAGTATATATAATCATTCTGATGGTAGTCATTGTTGTGAAGATATCTTAAGGTCACTTTCAAAACTATTAGATGTGAAAGAAGATAATAACTTATGTGATTGTGACCTACTTTCTCGTTCTTTTAACATTTTTTTAACCGTTATTTTTATGACCCGATACTTTCACTCCATTATCAAAATAATGTAGTGATAGAGGCAGCCTTAATGACTTATTGGTATATCATAAACATTTTCTCTTCATTCCCAGGACTTGACGATAGTAGTGGCTGATTTTGGACTGGCAAGAGTTATTCCAGATGAGAGGTACCGACGGCCAGATACAAGTGCCACCAAACCTACTCGAAGTGTGGCCAAGAGAAGATTTCAGAGGAAGAAGAGGTACACGGTAGTGGGAAGCCCATACTGGATGGCTCCAGAAATGATGACGGGCAAGTCCTATGATGAGAAAGTCGACTTATTTTCTTTTGGGATCGTCATGTGTGAGGTGAAGATAATTATTACGTTTTATAGAACAAAAACAAAGAAAGATTGTATTGTGTGTATCAGGGATGCCAATAAAGTTTTACTATTAAGTCATTCAATCACAGACAGAGTAACCAGTGAAGTTACATGTATAGACAGAGTAACCAATGAAGTTTCATGTTGCAGACAGAGTAACCAATGAAGTTTCATGTTACAGACAGCGTGACCAATGAAGTTTCATGTTATAGACAAAGTCATCCATTAAATTTCATGTTACAGACAGAGCAAGCAATGAAGTAACATGTTACAGACAGAGTAAGCAATGAAATTTCAGGTTACAGTTGGGGTTACAGGTGATTGGTTGAGTGTTTGCTGATCCAGATTACTTGCCCAGAACTCTAGACTTTGTGTTTGGTGGTGTTACAGGTGATTGGTCGAGTGTTTGCTGATCCATATTACTTGTCGAGAACTCTAGACTTTGTGTGTTGTGGTGTTACAGGTGATTGGTCGAGTGTTTGCTGATCCATATTACTTGCCCAGAACTCTAGACTTTGTGTTTGGTGGTGTTACAGGTGATTGGTCTAGTGTTTGCTGATCCAGATTACTTGCCCAGAACTCTAGACTTTGTGTGTTGTGGTGTTACAGGTGATTGGTCGAGTGTTTGCTGATCCATATTACTTGCCCAGAACTCTAGACTTTGTGTTTGGTGGTGTTACAGGTGATTGGTCGAGTGTTTGCTGATCCAGATTACTTGCCCAGAACTCTAGACTTTGTGTGTTTGGTGGTGTTACAGGTGATTGGTCGAGTGTTTGCTGATCCAGATTACTTGTCGAGAACTCTAGACTTTGTGTGTTGTGGTGTTACAGGTGATTGGTCGAGTGTTTGCTGATCCATATTACTTGCCCAGAACTCTAGACTTTGTGTTTGGTGGTGTTACAGGTGATTGGTCGAGTGTTTGCTGATCCAGATTACTTGCCCAGAACTCTAGACTTTGTGTGTTTGGTGGTGTTACAGGTGATTGGTCGAGTGTTTGCTGATCCAGATTACTTGCCCAGAACTCTAGACTTTGTGTGTTGTGGTGTTACAGGTGACTGGTCGAGTGTTTGCTGATCCAGATTACTTGCCCAGAACTCTAGACTTTGTGTGTTTGGTGGTGTTACAGGTGATTGGTCGAGTGTTTGCTGATCCAGATTACTTGCCCAGAACTCTAGACTTTGTGTGTTGTGGTGTTACAGGTGATTGGTCGAGTGTTTGCTGATCCAGATTACTTGTCGAGAACTCTAGACTTTGTGTGTTTGGTGGTGTTACAGGTGATTGGTCGAGTGTTTGCTGATCCAGATTACTTGTCGAGAACTCTAGACTTTGTGTGTTGTGGTGTTACAGGTGATTGGTCGAGTGTTTGCTGATCCATATTACTTGCCCAGAACTCTAGACTTTGTGTTTGGTGGTGTTACAGGTGATTGGTCGAGTGTTTGCTGATCCATATTACTTGTCCAGAACTCTAGACTTTGTGTTTGGTGGTGTTACAGGTGATTGGTCGAGTGTTTGCTGATCCATATTACTTGTCCAGAACTCTAGACTTTGTGTGTTTGGTGGTGTTACAGGTGATTGGTCGAGTGTTTGCTGATCCATATTACTTGTCCAGAACTCTAGACTTTGTGTTTGGTGGTGTTACAGGTGATTGGTCGAGTGTTTGCTGATCCATATTACTTGCCCAGAACTCTAGACTTTGTGTTTGGTGGTGTTACAGGTGATTGGTCGAGTGTTTGCTGATCCATATTACTTGTCCAGAACTCTAGACTTTGTGTGTTTGGTGGTGTTACAGGTGATTGGTCGAGTGTTTGCTGATCCATATTACTTGCCCAGAACTCTAGACTTTGTGTGTTTGGTGGTGTTACAGGTGATTGGTCGAGTGTTTGCTGATCCATATTACTTGTCCAGAACTCTAGACTTTGTGTTTGGTGGTGTTACAGGTGATTGGTCGAGTGTTTGCTGATCCATATTACTTGTCCAGAACTCTAGACTTTGTGTATTTGGTGGTGTTACAGGTGATTGGTCGAGTGTTTGCTGATCCATATTACTTGTCCAGAACTCTAGACTTTGTGTTTGGTGGTGTTACAGGTGATTGGTTGAGTGTTTGCTGATCCATATTACTTGTCCAGAACTCTAGACTTTGTGTTTGGTGGTGTTACAGGTGATTGGTCGAGTGTTTGCTGATCCATATTACTTGTCCAGAACTCTAGACTTTGTGTTTGGTGGTGTTACAGGTGATTGGTTGAGTGTTTGCTGATCCATATTACTTGTCCAGAACTCTAGACTTTGTGTGTTGTGGTGTTACAGGTGATTGGTTGAGTGTTTGCTGATCCAGATTACTTGCCCAGAACTCTAGACTTTGTGTTTGGTGGTGTTACAGGTGATTGGTCGAGTGTTTGCTGATCCAGATTACTTGTCCAGAACTCTAGACTTTGTGTGTTTGGTGGTGTTACAGGTGATTGGTCGAGTGTTTGCTGATCCATATTACTTGTCCAGAACTCTAGACTTTGTGTTTGGTGGTGTTACAGGTGATTGGTTGAGTGTTTGCTGATCCATATTACTTGTTCTAGACTTTGTGTGTTTGGTGGTGTTACAGGTGATTGGTCGAGTGTTTGCTGATCCATATTACTTGTCCAGAACTCTAGACTTTGTGTTTGGTGGTGTTACAGGTGATTGGTTGAGTGTTTGCTGATCCAGATTACTTGCCCAGAACTCTAGACTTTGTGTTTGGTGGTGTTACAGGTGATTGGTCGAGTGTTTGCTGATCCATATTACTTGTCCAGAACTCTAGACTTTGTGTGTTTGGTGGTGTTACAGGTGATTGGTTGAGTGTTTGCTGATCCATATTACTTGTCCAGAACTCTAGACTTTGTGTGTTTGGTGGTGTTACAGGTGATTGGTTGAGTGTTTGCTGATCCATATTACTTGTCGAGAACTCTAGACTTTGTGTGTTTGGTGGTGTTACAGGTGATTGGTTGAGTGTTTGCTGATCCATATTACTTGCCCAGAACTCTAGACTTTGTGTTTGATGGTGTTACAGGTGATTGGTCGAGTGTTTGCTGATCCATATTACTTGTCCAGAACTCTAGACTTTGTGTATTTGGTGGTGTTACAGGTGATTGGTCGAGTGTTTGCTGATCCATATTACTTGCCCAGAACTCTAGACTTTGTGTGTTGTGGTGTTACAGGTGATTGGTCGAGTGTTTGCTGATCCAGATTACTTGCCCAGAACTCTAGACTTTGTGTGTTGTGGTGTTACAGGTGATTGGTCGAGTGTTTGCTGATCCAGATTACTTGCCCAGAACTCTAGACTTTGTGTTTGGTGGTGTTACAGGTGATTGGTTGAGTGTTTTCTGATCCAGATTACTTGCCCAGAACTCATTGTGTGTTGTGGTGTTACAGGTGATTGGTCGTGTTACAGGTGATTGGTCGACTTCCATATTACTTGCCCAGAACTCTAGACTTTGTGTGTTGGTGGTGTTACAGGTGATTGGTCGAGTGTTTGCTGATCCAGATTACTTGCCCAGAACTCTAGACTTTGTGTGTTGTGGTGTTACAGGTGATTGGTTGAGTGTTTGATTGGAACTCTAGACTTTGTGTTTGCAGGTGATTGGTCAGTGTTTGCTGATCCATATTACTTGCCCAGAACTCTAGACTTTGTGTTTGGTGGTGTTACAGGTGATTGGTCGAGTGTTTGCTGATCCATATTACTTGCCCAGAACTCTAGACTTTGTGTTTGGTGGTGTTACAGGTGATTGGTTGAGTGTTTTCTGATCCAGATTACTTGCCCAGAACTCTAGACTTTTTGTGTTGTGGTGTTACAGGTGATTGGTCGAGTGTTTGCTGATCCATATTACTTGTCCAGAACTCTAGACTTTGTGTGTTGTGGTGTTACAGGTGATTGGTCGAGTGTTTGCTGATCCATATTACTTGCCCAGAACTCTAGACTTTTTGTGTTGTGGTGTTACAGGTGATTGGTCGAGTGTTTGCTGATCCATATTACTTGCCCAGAACTCTAGACTTTGTGTGTTGTGGTGTTACAGGTGATTGGTCGAGTGTTTGCTGATCCATATTACTTGCCCAGAACTCTAGACTTTGTGTGTTGTGGTGTTACAGGTGATTGGTCGAGTGTTTGCTGATCCAGATTACTTGCCCAGAACTCTAGACTTTGTGTGTTTGGTGGTGTTACAGGTGATTGGTCGAGTGTTTGCTGATCCATATTACTTGCCCAGAACTCTAGACTTTGTGTGTTGTGGTGTTACAGGTGATTGGTTGAGTGTTTGCTGATCCAGATTACTTGCCCAGAACTCTAGACTTTGTGTTTGGTGGTGTTACAGGTGATTGGTCGAGTGTTTGCTGATCCAGATTACTTGCCCAGAACTCTAGACTTTGTGTTTTGGTGGTGTTACAGGTGATTGGTCGAGTGTTTGCTGATCCAGATTACTTGCCCAGAACTCTAGACTTCGGTCTGAATGCTGAAGCTTTCTACGAGAAGTTCTGTACAGATACAAGTTGTCCTGCAGCATTCTTCAAGGTGGCCGTCATGTGTTGTCAAATGACCCCGGATAACAGGTAAGTGATAAGGACGATGCTGATAAAGACAATGATGATGATGATGATGATGATGATGATGATGATAAAGTTGATGATGATGATGATGATGATGATGATGATGATGATGATGATGATGATGATGATGATGATGATGATGATGGTGTAATGTTTAGCTAACAGAACAGTTATGAAATATTTTTGTGTTCATGTTCAAAACTCATGAAGATCAGCTCATTTCAGCAGTTTTCTTTGCTTCTGGATCTAGTCTTGCTAATGATGTACGTATGATTTCAGACCAAGTTTTGAGATGGTGACCATGTGGTTTGATAGTCTGTCATTCCACCTGGAACATCAAGGAGCTCTACCTGCAGATCTCAAGGGTGATCCAGTACAGTTTTACTTCTCTCTCAAAGACACACTACACCCAAAGAAACTAGACAAACAAACGTCCTCTTGTCCAGATTCTACCAAACCACGTAGCCGGCGGTCAAGTCTCCACATCATCAATGAAAAGACTGTAGACCAAGTACCACACATGAAGACTCCGAATAAAACTGACAATTGTGTTAAGAGTGTGGACCAAACAGACATATGTTCAAAGTGTCAAGACCAACAGCAGAATCCAGTTAAGGGAGGTGATGATAAACCTACTAATTCTTGTCAAAAGTGTGAAAAAATATGGAAATCTCAAACAAATGGGGATAGCTGTGCTAAATGTTGTTCTTTGAAACATGAAGTTTTTGCGGACTCGCAAAAGTCTACCGCGTCTAGAAATATGTGTGATTCCAAAGTAAAGAATGAAACAATACATGATAAATCATCAACCAATCACAATCATGCAGTTGATAGCTCACAAGTGACCCAGGATTTAAAAGGTGAAACACCTGATCTTGTAGCTTCTGATTCAGTGAATGGTAGCTGCCCTAAGCTTACATCAGTGTGTAAAGAGGAGAGTAAGTCAGATATTGAAATGTCATTTGGTGCTACAAACAGTGACAGTAGAAGCTCAACACCGGAGGAACCGCATTGTAAAAAGCCTGCCAATGATTTTGTCACAAAACCCATTCCATCAGAAAATGATACAAACTTGCCAAATTGTAACACAAATGAATCATCAGAACAGGTTAGTAATGATGCCATAAATGACGCTGACTCTGCCACCTACCTTCAGAAAGTGAACCGTTCTCCATCCTTTGTCAGTTCCTGCACTATAACACTGTCTCTTCCTCGGGAGATGATGACCTCAGCCTCTGTCTGTGGAGAGGAGAGTGAGGATCATACAAACAGATCTCCCAGCCCAAACACCACTGTCTCTAACTTACATACAACTATTCCACAAGCACCACTTAGTGAAGAGGAGAGTGAGGATCATACAAACAGGAGATCTCCCAGCCCAAACACCACTGTCTCTAACTTACATACAACTATTCCACAAGCACCACTTAGTGAAGATGAAGATCCATCTGTGAAATGTGACATGAATGATTATGCCTGTGAATCCTCTTTAGGATCGTCAGCTCGAAGACATTTGTTCTCAACAACAAAGAATTCAACCGACACAAAGGACCCTGTAAATGTGTTACCACACAGCTGCTCCTCTTCTGATGAGCGAACAGCCTCGTTTTCACTTGGTGTACATCCTATAGATTCCGATGCTAGCAGCAGCTTTTACGAGAGTGGACACGCTGACGATAGTCTTTCTGATGACAGTTTGTTAGAATTTACATCTGCAGTGTAACCACATTTAAATGTATCACTGTTTACCATCAGGTCTGAGAGATGGTAGTCTGTCTGATGACACCTTATGGTACTTACCATTCTTAAATTATTGCATGATTGTCTCTCTAATGACAGCTTTGTTAGATTATACAGTTTAATTATTCTTAGATCATCAAAGCTATGATAGATCATTTGTATGATAATTATTTAATTGATGGAAAATTCTCGGAAATATATGCAGTAGTCTCCCCTTGATATATACAAAGTTTGACTGGAATTAATAGTTGTCACTTTTACCTCAAATATGAAGAAATATCTTTTAGAGGTAAGAAAGGTTTCACAATCTCTTGAGATGTAATGGTATTGTTTTGTGATTATTTAACATTTGAAATATTTGAACGTTAACTTTAATGAACTCATTGAAGAGGAATTTAATGAGTCGTCATAATATTATAATGAGTGTGAGTTAAAGAGAATTTTTATATTGTAAATATCACTTTGTTGAAGGAAGGTTTTGAAAGGGAAAAATGGATGAAAGGTCAAGTTAAGGTAACCCAGATACAGAAGGTATGAAAAGGGAAGAAATAAATGTATGTTTGTACAAGGAAGAATTTGATATGACATATGGATGTGTGAGATAATGGACCAATGAAGCGGCCTGTGATTCTTTTTGTTCATTCCGCATAATGATAAGGCAGAATGCCTTTCATTTGAATTTTTATTTGTGTCAGTGTTATACTTTACATACACAATATATAACTGGAGCAGGATTTTTTTATCACTTTTACATGTATTTGTATTTCATTGTTTTAACTGGAATCTGTTGTTTATGAATTGTTACAACTACAATGAGCTGTTTGCTTTTGTGTTTGCTTACTTGATATTTGGATTACCTATTCCATGTGCCTTGGTCAGCAGCTAAAACGTTTATGTAAAAGGGAAGATAACTTGCTTCATGGAATTGTTCCATGTGCCTTGGTCTGCAGCTAATATGTTAATGGCAAAGGGGAGATAACTTGCTTCATTTACATTAATTTTAATTTATTCTATAAATGTCTTTGGTCATGTCGTTTTTATATCTTTAACTTACCCAGTTATTCTGATGTAAAGGTTTATTTCCAGAAGAGCGACAAAGATATTGCTGCAAAATAAATTAAGATTTGACTTTGGATATCAAAGACATTTTAATGTCTAGTTATTGTTGTTGGTTATTACAAGTTTAACTATAACCTGAGAACTGATCTACATTATGTAATGTTCTGTGGTTATAGTCAGGTATGACATATGTTACTATAACCTGAGAACTGATCTACATTATGTAATGTTCTGTGGTTATAGTCAGGTATGACATATGTTACTATAACCTGAGAACTGATCTACATTATGTAATGTTCTGTGGTTATAGTCAGGTATTACATATGTTACTATAACCTGAGAACTGATCTACATTATGTAATGTTCTGTGGTTATAGTTAGGTATGACATATGTTACTATAACCTGAGAACTGATCTACATTATGTAATGTTCTGTGGTTATAGTTAGGTATGACATATGTGACTATAACTTGAGAACTGATCTACATCTAATGTTCTGTGGTTATAGTTAGGTATGACATATGTTACTATAACCTGAGAACTGATCTACATTATGTAATGTTCTGTGGTTATAGTTAGGTATTACATATGTTACTATAACCTGAGAACTGATCTACATCTAATGTTCTGTGGTTATAGTTAGGTATGACATATGTTACTATAACCTGAGAACTGATCTACATTATGTAATGTTCTGTGGTTATAGTTAGGTATTACATATGTTACTATAACCTGAGAACTGATCTACATTATGTAATGTTCTGTGGTTATAGTTAGGTATGACATATGTTACTATAACCTGAGAACTGATCTACATCTAATGTTCTGTGGTTATAGTTAGGTATTACATATGTTACTATAACCTGAGAACTGATCTACATTATGTAATGTTCTGTGGTTATAGTTAGGTATGACATATGTGACTATAACCTGAGAACTGATCTACATCTAATGTTCTGTGGTTATAGTTAGGTATGACATATGTTACTATAACCTGAGAACTGATCTACATCTAATGTTCTGTGGTTATAGTTAGGTATGACATATGTTACTATAACCTGAGAACTGATCTACATCTAATGTTCTGTGGTTATAGTTAGGTATGACATATGTGACTATAACATGAGAACTGATCTACATCTAATGTTCTGTGGTTATAGTATGACATATGTTACTATAACCCGATGTTACACAAGACATTACCAATTTACCTATGTCCTCTGGCTAGGTGTATAATCATTAAGTACGATGGTACAATGTTTGGATGTTATGGTTAGGTTTGGTGGTTAAAGTTAGGTATAACAACACTAACTACTATGTTTTATCATGGTTAGATATTACAATATATAATGATTTGTGACTATAGAGAAGTGTTACACATTTTAACTATAGCGTCCTGTTACTATAGTTAGGTATTAATATCTTAACTATACTGTTTTGTTGATGTTCTGATGATGGCTAGTATAGCTAGACGCAACATGTAAACTTTAATAAAACGTTATGATAATACCACAAATGTTGATGCTCCATCTTCTATGTAGCATTATGTGACTGTAGTTAGGTATTACCTATCTGACTATAGTGTTATGTAGCTATGGTTACGTATTACAATCTTAACTATAATGTCCTGTGACTATGGGTACATATTATATATCTGACTATACATTACAGATGTAAGTACACATTACAGATGTTAGTACACATTACAGATGTTAGTACACATAAGTACACATTACAGATGTTAGTACACATTACAGATGTTAGTACACATTACAGATGTAAGTACACATTACAGATGTTAGTACACATTACAGATGTAAGTACACATAAGTACACATTACAGATGTAAGTACACATTACAGATGTTAGTACACATTTCAGATGTAAGTACACATTTCAGATGTAAGTACACATTACAGATGTTAGTACACATTACAGATGTTAGTACACATTTCAGATGTAAGTACACATTACAGATGTTAGTACACATTACAGATGTTAGTACACATTACAGATGTAAGTACACATAAGTACACATTACAGATGTTAGTACACATTACAGATGTTAGTACACATTACAGATGTAAGTACACATTACAGATGTTAGTACACATTACAGTACACATTACAGATGTTAGTACACATTACAGATGTAAGTACACATTACAGATGTAAGTACACATTACAGAGTACACATTACAGATGTTAGTACACATTACAAATGTTAGTACGCATTACAGATGTTAGTACACATTACAGATGTAAGTACACATTACAGATGTAAGTACACATTACAGATGTTAGTACACATTACAGAGTACACATTACAGATGTTAGTACACATTACAGATGTTAGTACACATTACAGATGTTAGTACACATTACAGATGTAAGTACGCATTACAGATGTTAGTACACATTACAGATGTTAGTACACATTACAGAGTACACATTACAGATGTTAGTACACATTATAGTACACATTACAGATGTAAGTACACATTACAGATGTTAGTACACATTACAGAGTACACATTACAGATGTTAGTACACATTACAAATGTTAGTACACATTACAGATGTTAGTACACATTACAGATGTAAGTACACATTACAGATGTAAGTACACATTACAGATGTTAGTACACATTACAGAGCACACATTACAGATGTAAGTACACATTACAGATGTCAGTACACATTACAGATGTAAGTACACATAAGTACACATTACAGATGTTAGTACACATTACAGATGTTAGTACACATTACAGAGTACACATTACAGATGTTAGTACACATTACAGATGTTAGTACACATTACAGATGTTAGTACACATTACAGATGTTAGTACACATTACAGATGTTAGTACACATTACAGAGTACACATTACAGATGTTAGTACACATTACAGATGTTAGTACACATTACAGATGTTAGTACACATTACAGATGTTAGTACACATTACAGAGTACACATTACAGATGTTAGTACACATTACAGATGTTAGTACACATTACAGATTACACATTACAGATGTTAGTACACATTACAGATGTTATTACACATTACAGAGTACACATTACAGATGTTAGTACACATTACAGATGTAAGTACACATAAGTACACATTACAGATGTTAGTACACATTACAGATGTAAGTACACATAAGTACACATTACAGATGTATATAACTTAATTGTTGAGATCTAGCTATATATAATGTACTTTATCATGGCTGTGTATATATGAGCATATTAAAACAAGGAAGTAGTGACAGTATTCATCAGGGCTTACACATGCTGCTTTTTATCTAGGTTCAACAGTATGAACAGCTACAAAAATATTTCACAGTTATGTATCGATGTTAAGGAATAAATAACTCTCATTGTTATTGTCATTGTTTATTATATTTACATCAAATGTAATTCTGTTTTAAATTGGTTTATGAAGTGTCAAAAGTTGTCAAAGATAGTCGATGTATACTTAAGGTATTAATAGAAGCGTCTGTACAAGGTACATTATTGTACAGTAATAGGGATACAACTAGCGGGCTAGAGATACAGTAAATATATAGCTGGACTAACAGGACAGTGATAGGGATACAACTAGCGGGCTAGGAGATACAATATATATTTAGCTGGACTAACAGGACAGTGATAGGGATACAACTAGTGGGCTAGGAGATACAGTAAATATATAGCTGGACTATAACAGGACAGTAATAGGGATACAACTAGCAGGCTAGGAGATACAGTAAATATATAGCTGGACTAACAGGACAGTAATAGGGATACAACTAGTGGGCTAGGAGATACAGTAAATATATAGCTGGACTATAACAGGACAGTAATAGGGATACAACTAGCGGGCTAGGAGATACAGTAAATATATAGCTGGACTATAACAGGACAGTAATAGGGATACAACTAGCGGGCTAGGAGATACAGTAAATATATAGCTGGACTATAACAGGACAGTAATAGGGATACAACTAGTGGGCTAGAGATACAGTAAATATATAGCTGGACTATAACAGGACAGTAATAGGGATACAACTAGCGGGCTAGAGATACAGTAAATATATAGCTGGACTATAACAGGACAGTAATAGGGATACAACTAGCGGGCTAGAGATACAGTAAATATATAGCTGGACTATAACAGGACAGTAATAGGGATACAACTAGCGGGCTAGAGATACAGTAAATATATAGCTGGACTATAACAGGACAGTAATAGGGATACAACTAGCGGGCTAGGAGATACAGTAAATATATAGCTGGACTATAACAGGACAGTAATAGGAATACAACTAGCGGGCTAGGAGACACAGTAAATATATAGCTGGACTAACAGACTTCTGTTGATACTTTGGCAGGGATGTGATTATTACAGAGATATGTGTAGTCTAACTCGACTGGGAGATTTAGAGACGTTGTATGAAACAAGTTAAAGCTGGGGGATATTGTGGGTATGTGTGATGGTTCAGTGATTGATCTTTCTTGGCAAGAAATTTCGGGACAACGAATAAAATTCTAGCGAGGACTTTAGGAGATTTAGTGATATCCCAGCCATTCTTTGTATATTCGGAAGAATATATGTTAATCTAGTTTGCTTTTCCTTACACATATGTATGTGGAGACTTTTACTTAAAATAGGAGACTGGAAGAGGGGACGGAAACTGGAGCTAGACCAAGGACAGAGGGGTCAGGGTTGTTAATGGAAATACTTAAGTGATGTAAGTGGTGTACATGTGTGAGTAGAGATATGATGAAGTGTTTGCTAGAGGTCAGGCAGCATATTGTGTACGCGATCACACAATGAACAATGCATCGGGGTTTCTTTTTTTAAATCCTCCCGAAGATTTGGAGCATTATATTTAAAGACGTGAATTTCTTTTTTAATTCTTTACATGTTTTGTTAGTTTTACATGTTGTGTCCTGGTATCTTCTTTGTCATAATCTTTGGCTTCACGTAGAATCACTCATATTTCTTTCTGTTTTATGGTTGGCTCCATCATGGTGGTGAAAAAGTTTTTCTGTTGAAGTGTAAGATAAGTCCAAATTAGGCCTATTGCTATAAATCCTTTTTTGAAATATAGAAACAGTATTGCTGTCTGATCATATCACTTATTCACACCTGCAGTAATATTCTTCTACATTACAAGAAAATGCATGCAATAACGTGTAGTGTTTGGCTAAAATCAATGATCTAGAAGCTATATCTAACAATATGTAAGTTAAGGGAGGATGCGATTCACCTGTTTAAAAAGGGAGGCATATTATGTTGCATTGAAAAATTTTCTGAATTCAGTTTAATGTTGATGTATTTCATTTCATTTTTCATATCTTTTTCCGGAACTTGCCCATTTGGTTAGATATTGAGAGTTCATCAAGGGTATTTTCTGTTAGTCAGTCAGCTGGTATCAGACATTGAGAGTTCATCAAGGGTGTTTTCTGTTAGTCAGTCAGCTGGTATCAGACATTGAGAGTTCATCAAGGGTGTTTTCTGTTAGTCAGTCAGCTGGTATCAGACATTGAGAGTTCATCAAGGGTGTTTTCTGTTAGTCAGTCAGCTGGTATCAGACATTGAGAGTTCATCAAGGGTGTTTTCTGTTAGTCAGTCAGCTGGTATCAGACATTGAGAGTTCATCAAGGGTGTTTTCTGTTAGTCAGTCAGCTGGTATCAGACATTGAGAGTTCATCAAGGGTGTTTTCTGTTAGTCAGTCAGCTGGTATCAGACATGGAGAGTTCATCAAGGGTGTTTTCTGTTAGTCAGTCAGCTGGTATCAGACATTGAGAGTTCATCAAGGGTGTTTTCTGTTAGTCAGTCAGCTGGTATCAGACATGGAGAGTTCATCAAGGGTGTTTTCTGTTAGTCAGTCAGCTGGTATCAGACATGGAGAGTTCATCAAGGGTGTTTTCTGTTAGTCAGTCAGCTGGTATCAGACAATGAGTGTTCATCAAGGGTGTTTTCTGTTAGTCAGTCAGCTGGTATCAGACATTGAGAGTTCATCAAGGGTGTTTTCTGTTAGTCAGTCAGCTGGTATCAGACATTGAGAGTTCATCAAGGGTGTTTTCTGTTAGTCAGTCAGCTGGTATTAGACATTGAGAGTTCATCAAGGGTATTTTCTGTTAGTCAGTCAGCTGGTATCAGACATTGAGAGTTCATCAAGGGTGTTTTCTGTTAGTCAGTCAGCTGGTATCAGACATTGAGAGTTCATCAAGGGTGTTTTCTGTTAGTCAGTCAGCTGGTATCAGACATTGAGAGTTCATCAAGGGTGTTTTCTGTTAGTCAGTCAGCTGGTATCAGACATTGAGAGTTCATCAAGGGTGTTTTCTGTTAGTCAGTCAGCTGGTATCAGACATGGAGAGTTCATCAAGGGTGTTTTCTGTTAGTCAGTCAGCTGGTATCAGACATGGAGAGTTCATCAAGGGTGTTTTCTGTTAGTCAGTCAGCTGGTATCAGACATGGAGAGTTCATCAAGGGTGTTTTCTGTTAGTCAGTCAGCTGGTATCAGACATTGAGTGTTCATCAAGGGTGTTTTCTGTTAGTCAGTCAGCTGGTATCAGACATTGAGAGTTCATCAAGGGTGTTTTCTGTTAGTCAGTCAGCTGGTATCAGACATTGAGAGTTCATCAAATGTGCTTTCTGTTAGTCAGCTGGTATCAGACATTGAGAGTTCATCAAGGGTGTTTTCTGTTAGCTGGTATCAGACATTGAGATTTCATCAATGGTGCTTTCTGTTAGTCAGCAGATCTTGTGACCTAAATTTTGTTAACTGTTCAGTCAAAGAGAGAAAACAATTGACATTACATGGGTACAGTGATCTCTACATAATCCCATGTCATTGACGTTACATGTGTACAGTGATCTCTACACAATCCCATGTCATTGACGTTACATGTGTACAGTAATCTCTACACAATAACATGTCATTGACGTTACATGTGTACAGTGATCTCTACATAATCCCATGTCATTGACGTTACATGTGTACAGTGATCTCTACATAATCCCATGTCATTGACGTTACATGTGTACAGTGATCTCTACACAATAACATGTCATTGACATTACATGGGTACAGTAATCTCTACACAATCCAATGTCATTGACATTACATGTGTACAGTAATCTCTACACAATCCCATGTCATTGACATTACATGTGTACAGTGATCTCTACACAATCCCATGTCATTGACATTACATGTGTACAGTGATCTCTACACAATCCCATGTCATTGACATTACATGTGTACAGTGATCTCTACACAATCCCATGTCATTGACATTACACTGGTACAGTGATCTCTACACAATCCCATGTCATTGACATTACATGTGTACAGTGATCTCTACACAATCCCATGTCATTGACATTACATGTGTACAGTGATCTCTACACAATCCCATGTCATTGACGTTACATGTGTACAGTGATCTCTACACAATCCCATGTCATTGACGTTACATGTGTACAGTGATCTCTACACAATCCCATGTCATTGACATTACATGGTACAGTGATCTCTACACAATCCCATGTCATTGACATTACATGTGTACAGTGATCTCTACACAATCCCATGTCATTGACATTACATGTGTACAGTGATCTCTACACAATCCCATGTCATTGACATTACATGGGTACAGTGATCACTACACAATCCCATGTCATTGACGTTACATGTGTACAGTGATCTCTACACAATCTCATGTCATTGACATTACATGGGTACAGTGATCACTACACAATCCCATGTCATTGACATTACATGGGTACAGTGAATGTATTCCTACACAATCCCATGTCATTGACATTACATGGGTACAGTGATCACTACACAATCCCATGTCATTGACATTACATGTGTACAGTGATCACTACACAATCCCATGTCATTGACATTACATTTGTACAGTGATCTCTACACAATCCCATGTCATTGACATTACATGGGTACAGTGATCTCTACACAATCTCATGTCATTGACATTACATGTGTACAGTGATCTCTACACAATCCCATGTCATTGACATTACATGTGTACAGTGATCTCTACACAATCCCATGTCATTGACGTTACATGTGTACAGTGATCTCTACACAATCCCATGTCATTGACATTACATGGGTACAGTGATCTCTACACAATCCCATGTCATTGACATTACATGTGTACAGTGATCTCTACACAATCCCATGTCATTGACATTACATGGGTACAGTGAATGTATTCCTACACAATCCCATGTCATTGACATTACATGGTACAGTGATCACTACACAATCCCATGTCATTGACATTACATGGTACAGTGATTACTACACAATCCTATGTCATTGACATTACATGTGTACAGTGATCTCTACACAATCCCATGTCATTGACATTACATGGGTACAGTGATCTCTACACAATCCCATGTCATTGACATTACATGGGTACAGTGATCTCTACACAATCCCATGTCATTGACATTACATGGGTACAGTGATCACTACACAATCCCATGTCATTGACATTACATGTGTACAGTGATCTCTACACAATCCCATGTCATTGACATTACATGTGTACAGTGATCTCTACACAATCCCATGTCATTGACATTACATGGGTACAGTGATCTCTACACAATCCCATGTCATTGACATTACATGGGTACAGTGATCTCTACACAATCCCATGTCATTGACATTACATGTGTACAGTGATCACTACACAATCCCATGTCATTGACATTACATGTGTACAGTGATTACTACACAATCCCATGTCATTGACATTACATGGGTACAGTGATCACTACACAATCCCATGTCATTGACGTTACATGTGTACAGTGATCACTACACAATCCCATGTCATTGACATTACATGGGTACAGTGATCTCTACACAATCCCATGTCATTGACATTACATGTGTACATTGATCTCTACTCAATCCCATGTCATTGACATTACATCTGTACAGTGATCACTACATAATCCCATGTCATTGACATTACATGGGTACAGTGATCTCTAAACAATCTCATGTCATTGACATTACACTGGTATAGTAATCTCTACACAATCCCATGTCATTGACATTACATGTGTACATTGATCTCTACACAATCCCATGTCATTGACGTTACATGTGTACAGTGATCTCTACACAATCCCATGTCATTGACATTACATGTGTACAGTAATCTCTACACAATCCCATGTCATTGACATTACACGGGTACAGTGATCTCTACACAACCCCATGTCATTGACGTTACATGTGTACAGTGATCTCTACACAATCCCATGTCATTGACATTACATGTGTACAGTGATCTCTACACAATCCCATGTCATTGACATTACATGGGTACAGTGATCTCTACACAATCCCATGTCATTGACATTACATGTGTACAGTGATCACTACACAATCCCATGTCATTGACATTACATGGGTACAGTGAATGTATTCCTACACAATCCCATGTCATTGACATTACATGGTACAGTGATCTCTACACAATCCCATGTCATTGACATTTCATGGTACAGTGATCTCTACACAATCCCATGTCATTGACATTACATGTGTACATTGATCTACACAATCCCATGTCATTGACATTACATGTGTACAGTGATCTCTACACAATCCCATGTCATTGACATTACATGTGTACAGTGATCTCTACACAATCCCATGTCATTGACATTACATGTGTACAGTGATCTCTACACAATCCCATGTCATTGACATTACATGGGTACATTGATCTCTACACAATCCCATGTCATTGACATTACACGGGTACAGTGATCTCTACACAACCCCATGTCATTGACGTTACATGTGTACAGTGATCACTACACAATCCCATGTCATTGACATTACATGGTACAGTGAATGTATTCCTACACAATCCCATGTCATTGACATTACATGGTACAGTGAATGTATTCCTACACAATCCCATGTCATTGACATTACATGTGTACATTGATCTCTACACAATCCCATGTCATTGACATTACACTGGTAGAGTGATCTCTACACAATCCCATGTCATTGACATTACATGTGTACATTGATCTCTACACAATCCCATGTCATTGACATTACATGGGTACAGTGATCACTACACAATCCCATGTCATTGACATTACATGTGTACATTGATCTCTACACAATCCCATGTCATTGACATTACATGTGTACATTGATCTCTACACAATCCCATGTCATTGACATTACACTGGTAGAGTGATCTCTACACAATCCCATGTCATTGACATTACACTGGTACAGTGATCTCTACACAATCCCATGTCATTGACATTACATGGGTACAGTGATCTCTACACAATCCCATGTCATTGACATTACATGTGTACAGTGATCACTACACAATCCCATGTCATTGACATTACATGTGTACAGTAATCACTACACAATCCCATGTCATTGACATTACATGGGTACAGTGATCACTACACAATCCCATGTCATTGACATTACATGTGTACAGTGATCTCTACACAATCCCATGTCATTGACATTACATGTGTACAGTGATCTCTACACAATCCCATGTCATTGACATTACATGTGTACAGTGATCACTACACAATCCCATGTCATTGACATTACATGGGTACAGTGAAGGGATCTCTACACAATCCCATGTCATTGACATTACATGTGTACATGATCACTACACAATCAACCATGTCATTGACATTACATGTGTACAGTGATCTCTACACAATCCCATGTCATTGACATTACATGTGTACAGTGATCTCTACAATCCCATGTCATTGACATTACATGGGTACAGTGATCATCTCTACACAATCCCATGTCATTGACATTACATGTGTACAGTGATCTCTACACAATCCCATGTCATTGACATTACATGTGTACAGTGATCTCTACACAATCCCATGTCATTGACATTACATGTGTACAGTGATCTCTACACAATCCCATGTCATTGACATTACATGGGTACAGTGAAGGTATCTCTACACAATCCCATGTCATTGATATTACATGTGTACATTGATTTCTACACAATCCCATGTCATTGACATTACATGTGTACATTGATCTCTACACAATCCCATGTCATTGACATTACACTGGTACAGTGATCTCTACACAATCCCATGTCATTGACATTACATGGGTACAGTGATCACTACACAATCCCATGTCATTGACATTACATGGGTACATTGATCTCTACACAATCCCATATCATTGACATTACATGTGTACAGTGATCTCTACACAATCCCATGTCATTGACATTACATGTGTACAGTGATCTCTACACAATCCCATATCATTGACAACGATCTACATGTATTGACAGTATCTCATGTGTACAGTGATCTCTACACAATCCCATGTCATTGACATTACATGTGTACAGTGATCTCTACACAATCCCATGTCATTGACATTACATGTGTACAGTGATCACTACACAATCCCATGTCATTGACATTACATGTGTACATGAACGTGTACTCTTCATTTGTGTATCCCATGTCAACGATTACACATGTGTTTCATCTACACAATCCCATGTCATTGACATTACATGTGTAAACGATCTATAACAATCCCATGTCATTGACATGTGTATATCATCGCCGTGTACAAACAATCTACCATGTTTGACATTACATCGCCGTGTACGTATGATCTACATCCTCATCGTTTTATATCTACATGTAGTAACAGGATAAAGAAATTCTACAAATCTATTACTCAATGTTTGTAACAACATCTACATTCATTACTCGTCTCACGTGTAACGAACATTACACTGGTATTACATGTACATAAAAATTACTCGTCTCATCGCCGTGTAACAAACTATACATATCTACAGTTTCGCCGTGTAACGAACAATCTACAACATCTATTATCGTAGTAACATACAGTACGAATGATCTACATCAGCTCTATTACTCGTCTCATCGCCGTGTAACACAACGATCTACAACATCTATTACCATATACATTATCATACCAGCCGTGTTATACGAACGAAACATCATCGCCGTGTAACGAACGATCTACAACATCTATTACTCGTCTCATCGCCGTGTAACAAACGATCTACAACATCTATTACTCGTCTCATCGCCGTGTAACGAACGATCTACAACATCTATTACTCGTCTCATCGCCGTGTAACGAACGATCTACAACATCTATTACTCGTCTCATCGCCGTGTAACGAACGATCTACAACATCTATTACTCGTCTCATCGCCGTGTAACGAACGATCTACAACATCTATTACTCGTCTCATCGCCGTGTAACGAACGATCTACAACATCTATTACTCGTCTCATCGCCGTGTAACGAACGATCTACAACATCTATTACTCGTCTCATCGCCGTGTAACGAACGATCTACAACATCTATTACTCGTCTCATCGCCGTGTAACGAACGATCTACAACATCTATTACTCGTCTCATCGCCGTGTAACGAACGATCTACAACATCTATTACTCGTCTCATCGCCGTGTAACGAACGATCTACAACATCTATTACTCGTCTCATCGCCGTGTAACGAACGATCTACAACCTCTATTACTCGTCTCATCGCCGTGAACCGAACGATCTACAACATCTATTACTCGTCTCATCGCCGTGTAACGAACGATCTACAACATCTATTACTCGTCTCATCGCCGTGTAACGAAACGATGTAACTACAACATCTATTACTCGTCTCATCGCCGTGTAACAGAACGATCTACAACATCTATTACTCGTCTCATCGCCGTGTAACGAACGATCTACAACATCTATTACTCGTCTCATCGCCGTGTAACGAACGATCTACAACATCTATTACTCGTCTCATCGCCGTGTAACGAACGATCTACAACATCTACAACATTACTCGTCTCATCGCCGTGTAACGAACGATCTACAACATCTATTACTCGTCTCATCGCCGTGCACAGAACGATCTACAACATCTATTACTCGTCTCATCGCCGTGTAACGAACGATCTACAACATCTATTACTCGTCTCATCGCCGTGTAACGAACGATCTACAACATCTATTACTCGTCTCATCGCCGTGTAACGAACGATCTACAACATCTATTACTCGTCTCATCGCCGTGTAACGAACGATCTACAACATCTATTACTCGTCTCATCGCCGTGTAACGAACGATCTACAGCCTCTATTACTCGTCTCATCGCCGTGTAACAAACGATCGCCGTGTAACAAACGATCTACAACATCTATTACTCGTCTCATCGCCGTGTAACGAACGATCTACAACATCTATTACTCGTCTCATCGCCGTGTAACGAACGATCTACAACATCTATTACTCGTCTCATCGCCGTGTAACGAACGATCTATAGCCTCTATTACTCGTCTCATCGCCGTGTAACGAACGATCTACAGCCTCTATTACTCGTCTCATCGCCGTGTAACGAACGATCTACAACATCTATTACTCGTCTCATCGCCGTGTAACGAACGATCTACAACATCTATTACTCTCATCGCCGTGTAACGAACGATCTACAGCATCTATTACTCGTCTCATCGCCGTGTACAGAACGATCTACAACATCTATTACTCGTCTCATCGCCGTGTAACGAACGATCTACAACCTCTATTACTCGTCTCATCGCCGTGTAACGAACGATCTACAACATCTATTACTCGTCTCATCGCCGTGTAACGAACGATCTACAACATCTATTACTCGTCTCATCGCCGTGTAACGAACGATCTACAACATCTATTACTCGTCTCATCGCCGTGTAACGAACGATCTACAACATCTATTACTCGTCTCATCGCCGTGTAACGAACGATCTACAACATCTATTACTCGTCTCATCGCCGTGTAACGAACGATCTACAACATCTATTACTCGTCTCATCGCCGTGTAACGAACGATCTACAACATCTATTACTCGTCTCAACGCCGTGTAACGAACGATCTACAACATCTATTACTCGTCTCAACGCCGTGTAACGAACGATCTACAACATCTATTACTCGTCTCATCGCCGTGTAACGAACGATCTACAACATCTATTACTCGTCTCATCGCCGTGTAACGAACGATCTATAGCCTCTATTACTCGTCTCATCGCCGTGTAACGAACGATCTACAACATCTATTACTCGTCTCATCGCCGTGTAACGAACGATCTACAACATCTATTACTCGTCTCATCGCCGTGTAACGAACGATCTACAACATCTATTACTCGTCTCATCGCCGTGTAACGAACGATCTACAACATCTATTACTCGTCTCATCGCCGTGTAACGAACGATCTACAACATCTATTACTCGTCTCATCGCCGTGTAACGAACAATCTACAACATCTATTACTCGTCTTATCGCCGTGTAACGAACGATCTACAACATCTATTACTCGTCTCATCGCCGTGTAACGAACGATCTACAACATCTATTACTCGTCTCATCGCCGTGTAACGAACGATCTACAACATCTATTACTCGTCTCATCGCCGTGTAACGAACGATCTACAACATCTATTACTCGTCTCATCGCCGTGTAACGAACGATCTACAACATCTATTACTCGTCTCATCGCCGTGTAACGAACGATCTACAACATCTATTACTCGTCTCATCGCCGTGTAACGAACGATCTACAGCATCTATTACTCGTCTCATCGCCGTGTAACGAACGATCTACAACCTCTATTACTCGTCTCATCGCCGTGTAACGAACGATCTATAGCCTCTATTACTCGTCTCATCGCCGTGTAACGAACGATCTACAACATCTATTACTCGTCTCATCGCCGTGTAATTACTCGTCTCATCGCCGTGTAACGAACGATCTACAACATCTATTACTCGTCTCATCGCCGTGTAACGAACAATCTACAACATCTATTACTCGTCTCATCGCCGTGTAACGAACGATCTACAACATCTATTACTCGTCTCATCGCCGTGTAACGAACGATCTACAGCATCTATTACTCGTCTCATCGCCGTGTAACGAACGATCTACAACATCTATTACTCGTCTCATCGCCGTGTAACGAACGATCTACAACATCTATTACTCGTCTCATCGCCGTGTAACGAACGATCTACAACCTCTATTACTCGTATCATCGCCGTGTAACGAACAATCTACATCGCCGTGTAACGAACGATCTATTACTCGTCTCATCGCCGTGTAACGAACGATCTACAACATCTATTACTCGTCTCATCGCCGTGTAACGAACGATCTACAACATCTATTACTCGTCTCATCGCCGTGTAACGAACGATCTACAACATCTATTACTCGTCTCATCGCCGTGTAACGAACGATCTACAACATCTATTACTCGTCTCATCGCCGTGTAACGAACGATCTACAGCCTCTATTACTCGTCTCATCGCCGTGTAACGAACGATCTACAACATCTATTACTCGTCTCATCGCCGTGTAACGAACGATCTACAACATCTATTACTCGTCTCATCGCCGTGTAACGAACGATCTACAACATCTATTACTCGTCTCATCGCCGTGTAACGAACGATCTACAACATCTATTACTCGTCTCATCGCCGTGTAACGAACGATCTACAACATCTATTACTCGTCTCATCGCCGTGTAACAAACGATCTACAACATCTATTACTCGTCTCATCGCCGTGTAACGAACGATCTACAACATCTATTACTCGTCTCATCGCCGTGTAACGAACGATCTACAACATCTATTACTCGTCTCATCGCCGTGTAACGAACGATCTACAACATCTATTACTCGTCTCATCGCCGTGTAACGAACGATCTACAACCTCTATTACTCGTCTCATCGCCGTGTAACGAACGATCTACAGCCTCTATTACTCGTCTCATCGCCGTGTAACGAACGATCTACAACATCTATTACTCGTCTCATCGCCGTGTAACGAACGATCTACAACATCTATTACTCGTCTCATCGCCGTGTAACGAACGATCTACAACATCTATTACTCGTCTCATCGCCGTGTACAGAACGATCTACAACATCTATTACTCGTCTCATCGCCGTGTAACGAACGATCTACAACATCTATTACTCGTCTCATCGCCGTGTACAGACATCTATTACTCGTCTCATCGCCGTGTAACGAACGATCTACAACATCTTTTACTCGTATCATCGCCGTGTAACGAACGATCTACAACATCTTTTACTCGTCTCATCGCCGTGTAACGAACGATCTACAACATCTATTACTCGTCTCATCGCCGTGTAACGAACGATCTACAACATCTATTACTCGTCTCATCGCCGTGTAACGAACAATCTACAACATCTATTACTCGTCTCATCGCCGTGTAACGAACGATCTACAACATCTATTACTCGTCTCATCGCCGTGTAACGAACGATCTACAACATCTATTACTCGTCTCATCGCCGTGTAACGAATAATCTACAACATCTATTACTCGTCGCATCGCCGTGTAACGAACGATCTACAACATCTATTACTCGTCTCATCGCCGTGTAACGAATAATCTACAACATCTATTACTCGTCTCATCGCCGTGTAACGAACGATCTACAACATCTATTACTCGTCTCATCGCCGTGTAACGAACGATCTACAACATCTATTACTCGTCTCATCGCCGTGTAACGAACGATCTACAGCCTCTATTACTCGTCTCATCGCCGTGCACAGAACGATCTACAACATCTATTACTCGTCTCATCGCCGTGTAACAAACAATCTACAGCCTCTATTACTCGTCTCATCGCCGTGTAACGAACGATCTACAACATCTATTACTCGTCTCATCGCCGTGTAACGAACAATCTACAACATCTATTACTCGTCTCATCGCCGTGTAACGAACGATCTACAACATCTATTACTCGTCTCATCGCCGTGTAACAAATGATCTACAACATCTATTACTCGTCTCATCGCCGTGTAACGAACGATCTACAGCCTCTATTACTCGTCTCATCGCCGTGCACAGAACGATCTACAACATCTATTACTCGTCTCATCGCCGTGTAACAAACGATCTACAACATCTATTACTCGTCTCATCGCCGTGTAACAAACGATCTACAACATCTATTACTCGTCTCATCGCCGTGTAACGAACAATCTACATAATCTATTACTCGTCTCATCGCCGTGTAACAAACGATCTACAACATCTATTACTCGTCTCATTAATGCTTCTTTGAGTAAGATATTTGGAGGAAATCTGGAATCATTGTTAAAGCGTTCATGCTAACCCGACTTGTTAGTATGAGCAAGCTGGTCCCGATAATTTTATACCTCTAAGACAACAGTAACGCTTTATGTGATAAAGTGAAGGATATAGACCAGTGTAATATGTTTGTCGTGTGTTATGTAATCCAATGTCTTACAAGACCTTTGTGTTGTTTGTGTTGTTACTGGGGTCATTATGAAGTGTATGTAGTCCTATAAGGAAGTGGTCACTTTCGTCAATCGCGATGTTAATCGTTCATCCGTGAGGTGGTCACTTCCTCCTCCTGAAGAGTAAGGCGATTTTTCCCATGGTAATGCGTTCTATGACGTATAAAGGTCTGTGCCCAGATATAAATAAAAGATGTGGTCCGTCCATGATTTTACGTGAACAAGGTTACATTACACAGAACTTTTTAAAATTGAAAATATGATTTGTTTCAGTGTGTATAGTATATATTTTGATAATTCTCATGTAACGCTTCTATGTTCAACAGATCACGATTTGTCTCTAATTTTGTTATTTTAGTGTATACTATGTGTAAATTTTACGATTTCGAAAAATGGAATTCACTTAGAAAATATACGCAAAATAATGAATGTTTGGACAATTATAATCAGTTATCAGAAATAAAATAATTTAGATAAGCGATATGAGATTTTCAAACGACTCGATGGTATTACCGAGAGGGGTAATATCACTAATTTAGATCAGAAATATGAGACTTTCAAACAACTACGTGGTATAACTGAGGGTGTTGGGTGGGGGATGTTTGGGGGGGGGGGGTGTTAATATAACTAATTTGAATCAATCGTGTCACTCATTTGTAGTTTATGTCGAAGGCCGTAAAGTAGGTCTGACTTACTTTTGGAACATGACACCTCGCTTCACCTTGATCAAGGTCAGTCAGAACTTCCAACGATAAGTTGGTCAGGAAATGGAGTTAGGTAAACATTTTCTTTGGTTTTGATTTAAGGTCAAAACGTAGACCAGAGTGACCTACATATGTAAGTATGATGTATGACATCGCCTGACCTACGTTGATTCAAACCCCAATTATTTATAAAGTTCCAGGGAACACTAGTTTAAGGAGAGGAATTTCGGACAAACTGTTTCTTGGATGTAAGTAAAAGGTCAAATTATCAGTCATAGTGATCTTCTTCAGAAACACGACATACAGCTTCACCAATGTGTAACGACAAGTAGCGTAAGAGATGAAGCCTTGAAGGGGAAAGAGGGTCAAAGGTTGAATTGTAAGTCAGAATGATCTTTGGGTACACGACACAGTGCGACACCAAGGTGAACCCATGTCCGAACCTCCAGTGAACCAGAAGTGTAGGAGGTGAAACCTTGACAAACTTTTTGTGGTTAGTTATTGAACCTTGAGTAAGTGAACTCATACCCTTTAAAGTAAAATTCATATGACAAATAGTGAAAAGATGGAGCCTAGACAAGGTAAAACAGAAAGACGAACGGCGACAACTCAAACCGATGATGATTGGGCTAATTTGTAGACACCTGTGTCCCACTCCAGATTAAATCTATATACAGGATGTGTTTAACTCTTACAGTTGTTGGTTTTTGTACATTTTCACTGTTTAGAGATTTTCTTTGTTCTGATTCGGAGTGATCTACAGTTACACGATTATTGAATATAAGAACCTGTTTCTGGTGCTTTCAATCTTTACTCAACTGACTATTGATAGACCATGAAGTTTAAGGACTACATGTGTATTGTGATTGTCTCCCTTGTTAGATCATTTTTGACACACCACATTTTCATTTTCACGTTTATATCAATAATGCTGTTCTGAATGCATGGAAATTTGTTGTGGTGAAGATTTCGGAGTCTGTTTCGTGTAATCTCTCCTTTTTAGCTCATCATCATCATTAGATGGCGGGCTAATAAAATCGCCCTGCATCCATGGTCCGTCAATAAAAATAAATTTGCTATCCCTTCTTCTTGAAAAGCACTAGAGTGATCTCTCTCAAATTTCCTTTGGTCCCTAGTTGTAACCATTTGAAAGTTGGAGCTGACCAGAAAAACAGAATTACCGTTTTAATTTGAAAGTTTGTTATCGCTCTTTCTTAAGAACAAAAGCATGAGTCTTCCTCAAATCATGTGTATGTTTCTACATTATCCCTACTTAAGCCTGTTTGATTTTGGTACCGACCAGAAAGATATATACAACAGGCGGCAATCTTGGATTTTCATATTGGAAGTTTGTAATAGCTATTTATTGAGAAATACTCCATATATCTTTCTCAGATTCCATGTACAGGTTTCTCTTGTTCTCTAGTTGTGCCTGTTTGAGTTTGGGACTGATCAGAAGAACAAAGTGGCCAAATAACAGACAACTTGGATTTCGCACCAAATTTTCCTACATGTATTTTACACTCAGTGTTTCTACATCTAGCATCACTGACGAGTCCTTGTGGGATGAAACAGTCGTATGATGGCCTCTAGCGTCAATGACGAGTCCTTGAAGGACGAAACAGTCGTATGATGGCCTCTAGCATCACTGACAAGTCCTTGAAGGACGAAACAGTCGTATGATGTAGCAACACTAACGAGTCCTAGAGGAACGAAACAGTCGTATGATGGCCTGTAGCATTACGATAATGCAGCTGTATGATGCAGTTTAATAAAACATCAAATAAAATGGCGACATAGATCAGAATTCTGACATATCAACAGAATTTTTGTTTTAAACTCAAGAAGTTTGAAGTTGTGTAAACTATAGAGCAAATTATGATTTACACTGCGACCCTGGAAAAGAGCAAAACAATAATAATAATAATTTACTACGTAAATGTTTGGCAGTGTATCACCTACTGTTCTGTTGTTAGATTATTGTCTGTGAGTGAAACCAAATGATTTATGTACATTTTTGATATATTCTGTGCATGAACGAAGAAGTTTTATTTGTTTGTTTTCACTTACTGAATGTGACGTATCGAGACAAACCACGTGTGCTGCTGAATAGTATTACATGACAATAATTCGGAGGCTTTGAGGATTGTGTACACATCAGAACATTGGGTTGATCTTCAGCTCTCTCCACCGGATGTAAGATAATTGTATATGTGGATTAAGTAGCGTCAATATCTATAGCTTCCGGCTCGTACTTACCAACCTGTTTATATATCAAACAGAAATTGGTGTTATTAAAATAAATAATAATTTGTTGATGATCATGTGTGATACAGAACTGGAATTTCTCTAACCTAGGTTAACCTGAATTGATTTGAAAAAAAAAATGTTTGTGCTAGAAATTCTGTCTGTAGGTAAATTCTTCTTTCTAATACAAGTGAATTCTGTACGATTATTTTGAAATATGGATTAAGTTCCAATACAAATGCAGGGATGAAACCGGAAAAGGACGTTTCCCTTGTTTTGTTTGTGTAAACGGGGACCACTGTCTTGTTGACGTCAAAATCAGTTTTCACGGAAGTCCCTGATTAGTATTTGTCGACGGACGGAATTAACAATCCGCGAACAAACATCTTATTCTCGTTGTTATTTCACTACTTACTGTAATATATCAATAAGGCTTGTATCAAAAGAACTCACCAAACTCCTTGTTGTTTGTAGATAAACTAGCTATTGAAGTAACAATGTGTTAAGTCTGTTTTAAGTGATTATAAATACTTACGTAAGTTTTGTACTGTTACCAATAGATGGTGCGTACACTTGTAGTAAACAGTCGATATCAATACATTGATGTTGACAGATAAATAATCACACTTTACACTACCAGCTGGTAACCTTTAAAGCTAACATTTAATTTCATATATTTGCCGCATAAACCAAACACGGATTTAAATCATGTGAAATGATACTGTATGATGACTATTTATTTTCTTTATATATCTTTATATAGGATTGTAGCTGTATCATAAAACACTCCATGACTACAGTATTGTACTGTTTTGTTTCAGAGTCTTTAATTGATCAGCTATATATAATTACGTAAAGAGTGATTTGTCTCCTTAATAGATTTCACGTGTCTAATGTTTCTATGGAAATATTGACCCTTTTTTCATAGATGTCAATTTTACAATATCGTAATACTGGAAATTGTAAAGTCGCTCAAGTCGATAAACGACAAAAATCACAAGGATTATTTATTTGTTGTTTCTTTAACGGATTCCATTAAAATTCTCAAATCGATAATTGGTAAACTAGTAATAATTTGGTGATAAATCACATGTTTGATATTGCTGTTCTGTAAATCTGAGAACTCAAGTTAAGTCTGTGTGTATTGATAATGTAAACAGTAGGTAGTTACATATGTTTGTATCATATACCCCGAGCTGTATTCCTCCACAGGCCCAATCACTGTAGAATATAGCCTAGATATTAACAAACACAATACATAATGTCACTATATCTATGCTAGATGGTTTATGGGTTTCGTGTGGTATAGGTGTAAAGTAAGGCGTCCAATGATATATTTTACCGGACATTTCACTTTGAATCAACAAAAAACTGACTTTGTAACAGCCCGGAATGTGCTAAGAACAACAAACAGACACTTCATCTAATGCAGATTTTACATGTTGTAATCAAATATAAAACATATTCTTTGCCAGACATTTTTTTCATATCAAAATCAAATACCTGTTTGATACGAATATAACAAGGTCATTTTGTTCTGATTCCTCTTTAAATCATTTTAAGTGGTTCTGTTATTTTATTTAATTAATCTAAACTATAAACAAACTAGTACCACATGCATTGAAAACGCATATTGTGCACACATATTTTTATTAATTCATTTGTAATTTCATTGTTAAATTATTTGTTGATCAAGTGAATAAATAAGTCAAAGAACATGACTGTTTTTGGTTTGATATCAAAAACTCATGAAATACTGTTTTCTTGTGTTTTTCTTTTTACATATTCTATTGCAAAACAGATAATAATGATAATAAAACGTTTACTTTGCTTATCAAGAAACAATTTTTCAGTTCTTTTGAGAATTTAATTTAACAACGATGTTCCATATCAATACAAGTACCTACAACTTTGTATATAAATTTCTATAAATAGATAGTCATGCATTTTCAATTAAGCCAAGATAAGTGTTTATTCTGTTGGTGATTCCGATGATTATTGTCTATATATCACAAACGCTATTTCATAAATTCGATTTAAGTGACCTTATTTGTCCTTGCTGTTCATATAGACAACATTGACAGAGTAGTACATCAGTATGTTATATGAACTGTGGTTGATGGATGACTCACTAATGAAATAACAGATTCAATTTCATAAGCATATTATGTGTATGTGTATTTTGAATAAATGCTGTAATTTCTATTCATTTTGTAGATTTATTTTTACTGTCGTAAATCAACGTTATCCGAGTATGAAATAAGTTTTTAAAGTATACCGTACACAGCCGTGTATACGTCATGTATCCGGGGATATGCCTAAACTCTCAAATACAAGTTCCCATTTCCTTCACTTCACTTTACACTAAAAAAGTGATGGATATCCTACTTTTTCACTTAATGTCGTAGATTAAATAAAAAAAAAGTTCGGTATCAATATAATAAACAGAAATATTACCACTACAGATTAAACAAGTTCTTTAAATCAAAATAAAAAAGTTGAACTTTTGCTGTACTGATTACAATTTGTTTTTCAGAATATTGTATCATAAATAGTAACATTATGTGTTTGGAATTAAAAAAAATGTTACTATTTCTACAATGTATAATATTATTACAATGCTTTTATTTTCCTTCACTTCTACCTCCGTAATACTCTCCAGACAAAGCCGCAGGTATTATGACCTTGTGTGACCCCTCGGGTGGAATATCCCTAACCTACACTCCGACACATGAAATTGTCTCATAGTTTGCTTTCATTATGCTGCTGTTGTATACTTCATCCATTTCCAAAGTTGACTGCAGCAACTAATGTCCTGATCGATAACCAATTTTGGTATAGTGACAGATGTCAATGTATAGATACTCATATAGAACACTTTGTGTAATACACAAGATGCAAAATAATTCCTCATTTTGAAATTTTGAATAATTATTTAAGATTATGCTTTGTCAATATTCTTATTTTTGTTATTTAGTTATTGACTTTTAAGTTTGATTCAGCATCATTCAGTTAGAAATATTTCTGTGAGGGTGCTAAATAAGGCAAATGATAATAAACAAGATGGTTGCTGAGGCTGGAATATTTGTAAAAACATTTAAATGTTTGTAATTAATTTACTGAAGGTAATGCTTGATGTTAACGGGTTTTCTTTCAAACACAAAACGTAGTATTATGAAAGAATTTAAACATTATTTGTTAACATACAATTACAAAACAACCCCCTGTGTACAGTCATATAGACAAAACATACTGTACTAACACATTGATACACAACAAACCCCTGTGTAAAGTTATACAGACAAAACGTACTGTACTGACACATTGATACACAACAAACCCCTGTGTACAGTCATACAGACAAAACATACTGTTCTAACACACTGATACACACCAAACCCCTGTGTACAGTCATATAGACAAAACATACTGTTCTAACACACTGATACACACCAAACCCCTGTGTACAGTCATACAGACAAAACATACTGTTCTAACACACTGATACACAACAAACCCCTGTGTACAGTCATATAGACAAAACATACTGTTCTAACACACTGATACACACCAAACCCCTGTGTACAGTCATACAGACAAAACATACTGTTCTAACACACTGATACACAACAAACCCCTGTGTACAGTCATATAGACAAAACATACTGTTCTAACACACTGATACACACCAAACCCCTGTGTACAGTCATATAGACAAAACATACTGTTCTAACACACTGATACACTACAAACCCCTGTGTAAAGTCAGACAAAACATACTGTACTAACACACTGATACACAACAAACCCCTATGTACAGTCATATAGACAAAACATACTGTACTAACACACTGATACACAACAAACCCCTGTGTAAAGTCAGACAAAACATACTGTACTAACACATTGACACTCAAAACAACCCTGTGTAAAGTTATACAGACAAAACATACTGTACTAACACACTGATACACAACAAACACCTGTGTACAGTCATAGAGACAAAACATACTGTTCTAACACACTGATACACAACAAACCCCTGTGTACAGTCATATAGACAAAACATACTGTTCTAACACACTGATACAAAACAAACCTCTGTGTACAGTCAGACAGAACATACTGTACTAACACACTGATACACAACAAACCCCTGTGTAAAGTTACATAGACAAAACATACTGTACTAACACATTGATACACAACAAACCCCTGTGTAAAGTTATACAGACAAAACATACTGTACTAACACATTGATACACAACAAACACCTGTGTAAAGTCAGACAAAACATACTGTACTAACACACTGATACACAACAAACCCCTGTGTAAAGTTACATAGACAAAACATACTGTACTAACACACTGATACACAACAAACCCCTGTGTAAAGTTATACAGACAAAACATACTGTACTAACACATTGACACACAACAAACCCCTGTGTAAAGTTATATAGACAAAACATACTGTTCTAACACATTGATACACAACAAACCCCTGTGTAAAGTTACATAGACAAAACATACTGTTCTAACACATTGATACACAACAAACCCCTGTGTAAAGTTACTTAGACAAACTATACTGTACTAACACATTGATACACAACAAACCCCTGTGTAAAGTTATATAGACAAAACATACTGTTCTAACACACTGATACACAACAAACCCCTGTGTAAAGTAAGATAAAATATACTGTACTGACACACTGATACACAACAAACCCCTGTGTAAAGTTACATAGACAAAACATACTGTTCTAACACATTGATACACAACAAACCCCTGTGTAAAGTTACTTAGACAAACTATACTGTACTAACACATTGATACACAACAAACCCCTGTGTAAAGTTATATAGACAAAACATACTGTTCTAACACACTGATACACAACAAACCCCTGTGTAAAGTAAGATAAAATATACTGTACTGACACACTGATACACAACAAACCCCTGTGTAAAGTAAGATAAAATATACTGTACTGACACACTGATACACAACAAACCCCTGTGTAAAGTAAGATAAAATATACTGTACTGACACACTGATACACAACAAACCCCTGTGTAAAGTTACAGCAATATAAAGAAGTTCAAGGCTCTGTTTAATGAGTTATCCTCCGCTTTATAGCAATATAAAGAGGTTCAAGGCACTGTTTAATGAGTTATCCTCCGCTTTATAGCAATATAAAGAGGTTCAAGGCACTGTTTAATGAGTTATCCTCCGCTTTATATCAATATAAAGAAGTTCAAGGCTCTGTTAAATGAGTTATCCTCCGCTTTATAGCAATATAAAGAGGTTCAAGGCACTGTTTAATGAGTTATCCTCCGCTTTATATCAATATAAAGAAGTTCAAGGCCCTGTTTAATGAGTTATCCTCCGCTTTATAGCAATATAAAGAAGTTCAAGGCTCTGTTAAATGAGTTATCCTCCGCTTTATAGCAATATAAAGAGGTTCAAGGCACTGTTTAATGAGTTATCCTCCGCTTTATAGCAATATAAAGAGGTTGAAGGCTATATATATTGTTGTCTATATTGATTTTCTAAATTATTCTTGTATGCCGGATTATTTCATGCTGGAAGCAGTACTATGCGTTTTATTATTTTTAAATCCTTAAATTGATGGTGTACACCGAATAAGATGCTTCATTATAAGCTATCTACTCTTTACCTAGATTCATGTGTTTCGGTTTATATCAAACTCATGCGATATTTCTCTACGTTGGTGGTGTACGACAGTTACATGTATTATGGTGCGATGTCTCTAATCTAATGTTTGACAGTTTGTATAAACTAAAGGCTAAGATCTAAGATATTTCTAACTTGATTCTCTATATTGGTACAGACACAAAAGGAGAGAGAGAGAGAGAGAGAGAGAGAGAGAGAGAGAGAGAGAGAGAGAGAGAGAGAGAGAGAGAGAGAGAGAGAGAGAGAGAGAGAGAGAGAGATTGTAAAATACGCTTGATGTTGCTAAATAAACATAAACAACCATATATGTGTGTATATCACATCGACTTAAACGCACACTCATTTCCGCCCTGACTGCCGGAGATACACACCACCAAGTGGTTGTTCGTATCGGCCCGTCCCTTTACACAATGGTCATCCCGGAAACGCCGGATCCAGCGGAACTAAAGATAACTAGGTACTAACATAAACTCATCCACCGGAAGTCATCGTTCTCGTCACCGATAATGTCAGAGGTTATCTGTTTGTGATACATAATTCTTGGCTCTGAATCAAAATTTTACACCAATCAGAATCGTTTTCTGTCCATGCCTGTGAGTGGTTGGCCAATCAGAAAGCATTTCCTGTCTAACGTTCACATACGGGGTATATGTAGGCTGGTGTTTCAGACATTGACGCCAGAGTCGGAACTCAGAGTACAGCCATATTACCATCCTGACTGCTTTCTCCAGGGTAACGCTTTACATAACTTGTATAACACGGCATGCTCCTTTATCTCATTCCAGAAAGTTTTCTATCTTTGGCAGAATTTGCATGACATACAGTTTGAATCCGTTCAAACGTTTTTTTTTCTTCTGGAAAGTTTCAAAATATATCCGTCGTAGTAAATTTTGAATGGCGTACATGTACGCATTATTTATCAAATTGTTATTCCTAACAATTTACATTTCGTGAATATGATGTCTGCTATTTCTCTTGTGGCTGCTCCTGCTGGATTCCTTGCTGACTGTTTCTACTTGTTCAGCATGGCTGTGACCGTCTAAATTGGCCACAACCTGCTTGAATGAGGGTGCACGGTCAGAAATTACACATCCATGCACGACCCGAGCACGAATGCATGTTCGGGTAGCATTGCATTTTGACTTCCATTTGTGGCATCATTGATAGTTTCCTCTCCAACGTTTTACTGTTAGCTCTATTGCTGCTTGGTCTTGCTTGCTGTTTTCTTGTTTCTACGACAAGGATTGGTTTGGATGATGGTATGTACGAAGATGAACTACCTCAGATCAATAATTCAGCGACAACCAATCACGTTACTGGGCCTGGTTTGGAGTATTGGATGTCATACTGATGTCGGAGACGGGAGTTTGTCACTCAGTTGCCCTTATTCAACTTGGTTGCGATGTGTACAACATTCGTCACAACCTCCTTGAATGAGTGGGTCTTTGTGATGCTACACGTGCCCTGTGTTTGTCACCAGGATTAGCTCTTCGCAGCTTTTCGCTTACAGGGCGAGCTCTAATCGTTTTAGATAGGCAAAGCTTTGTGTGCAAGTATGAAGTATAGGGTGGTGACGTCACTATAGCTATGTGTGTAATTATCTCTGGAGTAAGTGGGGTATGATATATACATATAAACATCGTAACCTCATCCTGCACGTGTGATCGTTACTGCCTTAGGTTGTAAATGTTATTTGTTTGTATTCGTCACACTTAGGCTTGGCTTTGAATGGTCTGTTTTTCTGTTTAGCATGCGATCTAAGATTATCAAGTTGTTCTTGTCAAGTGCCACTTAAACCGACCATCGTGTTTCCCATAACTTCACTGATAACTGAATAATTACGCAATTGGCATTATGTACCCATTAATAACTTGTGTTACTCCTTAGAAGTCATTGTTGACTGACGGTATTCATTATTGACTGATGGTATTCATTATTGACTGATGGTATTCATTATTGACTGATGGTATTCATTATTGACTGTTGGTATTCATTATTGACTGATGGTATTCATTATTGACTGACAGTATTCATTATTGACTGATGGTATTCATTATTGACTGACAGTATTCATTATTGACTGATGGTATTCATTATTGACTGACGGTATTCATTATTGACTGACGGTATTCACTATTGACTGACGGTATTCACTATTGACTGTTGGTATTCATTATTGACTGTTGGTATTCATTATTGACTGACGGTATTCATTATCGACTGACGGTATTCATTATTGACTGTTTGTATTCATTATTGACTGATGGTATTCATTATTGACTGTTGGTATTCATTATTGACTGAGGGTATTCATTATTGACTGTTTGTATTCATTATTGACTGACGGTATTCATTATTGACTGACGGTATTCATTATTGACTGACGGTATTCATTATTGAGTGTTTGTATTCATTATTGACTGATGGTATTCATTATTGACTGAGGGTATTCATTATTGACTGTTTGCATTCATTATTGACTGACAGTATTCATTATTGACTGATGGTATTCATTATTGACTGACGGTATTCATTATTGACTGACGGTATTCATTATTGACTGACGGTATTCATTATTGACTGACGGTATTCATTATTGACTGACGGTATTCATTATTGACTGACATTATTGTATTCATTATTGACTGATGACTGTATTCATTATTGACTGATGGTATTCATTATTGACTGCTGGTATTCAATATTGACTGATGGTATTCATTATTGACTGACGGTATTCATTATTGACTGACGGTATTCATTATTGACTGATGGTATTCATTATTGACTGATGGTATTCATTATTGACTGATGGTATTCATTATTGACTGATGGTATTCATTATTGACTGACGGTATTCATTATTGACTGACGGTATTCATTATTGACTGACGGTATTCATTATTGACTGACGGTATTCATTATTGACTGTTTGTATTCATTATTGACTGATGGTATCATTATTGACTGACAGTATTCATTATTGACTGATGGTATTCATTCGTTATTGACTGACGGTATTCATTATTGACTGACGGTATTCATTATTGACTGTTTGTATTCATTATTGACTGATGGTATCATTATTCTGACATTATCGACTGACGGTATTCATTATTGACTGTTTGTATTCATTATTGACTGATGGTATTCATTATCGACTGACGGTATTCATTATTGACTGATGATTTTCATTATTGACTGATGGTATTCATTCGTTATTGACAGACAGTATTCAATATTGACTGACGGTAATCATTATCGACTGTTTATATTCATTATTGACTGACGGTATTCATTATTGACTGACGGTATTCATTATTGACTGACGGTATTCATTATTGACTGTTGGTATTCATTATTGACTGACGGTATTCATTATTGACTGACGGTATTCATTATTGACTGATGGTATTCATTATTGACTGATGGTATTCATTATTGACTGACGGTATTCATTATTGACTGACGGTATTCATTATTGACTGATGGTATTCATTATTGACTGATGGTATTCATTATTGACTGACGGTATTCATTATTGACTGGTGGTATTCATTATTGACTGATGGTATCATTATTGACTGATGGTATTCATTCGTTATGGACTGGCGGTATTCATTAATGACTATTGGTATTCATTATTGACTGTTGGTATTCATTATTGACTGACGGTATTCATTATTGACTGACAGTATTCATTATTGACTGTTTGTATTCACTATTGACTGACGGTATTCATTATTGACTGTTGGTATTCATTATTGACTGACGGTATTCATTATTGACTGACGGTATTCATTATTGACTGACGGTATTCATTATTGACTGATGGTATTCATTATCGACTGACGGTATTCATTATTGACTGATGGTATTCATTATTGACTGATGGTATTCATTATTGACTGATGGTATTCATTATTGACTGATGGTATTCATTATTGACTGATGGTATTCATTATTGACTGTTGGTATTCATTATTGACTGATGGTAATCATTCGTTATTGACAGACAGTATTCAATATTGACTGACGGTATTCATTATTGACTGATGGTATTCATTATCGACTGACGGTATTCATTATTGACTGATGGTATTCATTATTGACTGACGGTATTCATTATTGACTGATGGTATTCATTATTGACTGACGGTATTCATTATTGACTGATGGTATCATTATTGACTGATGGTATTCATTATTGACTTATGGACTGGCGGTATTCATTATTGACTGTTGGTATTCATTATTGACTGATGATTTTCATTATTGACTGACGGTATTCATTATTGACTGATGGTATTCATTATTGACTGACGGTATTCATTATTGACTGATGGTATTCATTATTGACTGATGGTATTCATTCGTTATTGACTGACGGTATTCATTATTGACTGACGGTATTCATTATTGACTGACGGTATTCATTATTGACTGATGGTATTCATTATTGACTGATGGTATTCATTCGACTGACGGTATTCATTATTGACTGACGGTATTCATTATCGACTGACGGACGGTATTCATTATTGACGGACGGTATTCATTATTGACTGATGGTATTCATTATTGACTGATGGTATTCATTATTGACTGACAGTATTCATTATTGACTGATGGTATTCATTATTGACTGATGGTATCATTATTGACTGATGGTATCATTATTGACTGACAGTATTCATTATTGACTGACAGTATTCATTATTGACTGACAGTATTCATTATTGACTGACGGTATTCATTATTGACTGGTGGTATTCATTATCGACTGACGGTATTCATTATTGACTGACGGTATTCATTATTGACTGGTGGTATTCATTATCGACTGACGGTATTCATTATTGACTGACGGTATTCATTATCGACTGACGGTATTCATTATTGACTGACGGTATTCATTATTGACTGTTGGTATTCATTATTGACTGACGGTATTCATTATTGACTGGTGGTATTCATTATCGACTGACGGTATTCATTATCGACTGACGGTATTCATTATTGACTGGACTGACGGTATTCATTATTGACTGACGGTATTCATTATTGACTGACGGTATTCATTATTGACTGTTGGTATTCATTATTGTTGACTTATTGACGGTATTCATTATTGACTGACGGTATTCATTATCGACTGACGGTATTCATTATTGACTGTTTGTATTCATTATTGACTGACGGTATTCATTATTGACTGACGGTATTCATTATCGACTGACGGTATTCATTATCGACTGACGGTATTCATTATTGACTGACGGTATTCATTATTGACTGATGGTATTTATTGTCAATTGTTGGTACCAATTTTTAACTGATGTTTCTTATTAATGACTTGTGACACTCTGTATAGATTTTACTTGTTCTCTATTGACTAGATGTACTCAGTATTGACTTGCGTTTGCCATTTTACTTATCGTATTCGTTTTTCACTTGTGCATTTCCTTGCTGAATTTCTCAAACGTTTACTTGGTATTTATCAGTGTGTTCCGTCCCTGAATTATATACTGATTGTACTTTGATGTTCCCCGTGTATTTATCAGTGTGTTCCGTCCCTGAATTATATACTGATTGTACTTTGATGTTCCCCGTGTATTTATCAGTGTGTTCCGTCCCTGTAATATGTACTAATTGTACTTTGGTGTTCCTCGTGTATTTATCAGTGTGTTCCGTCCCTGTAATATATACTGATTGTACTTTGATGTCCCCGTGTATTTATCAGTGTGTTCCGTCCCTGTATTATGTACTAATTGTATTTTGATGTTCCCCGTGTATTTATCAGTGTGTTCCGTCCCTGTATTGTACTTTGATGTTCCCTGTGTATTTATCAGTGTGTTCCGTCCCTGTATTGTACTTTGATGTTCCCCGTGTATTTATCAGTGTGTTCCGTCCCTGTATTATGTACTAATTGTATTTTGATGTTCCCCGTGTATTTATCAGTGTGTTCCGTCCCTGTATTGTACCTTGATGTTCCCTGTGTATTTATCAGTGTGTTCCGTCCTTGTATTATGTACTGATTGTACTTTGATGTTCCCCGTGTATTTATCAGTGTGTTCCGTCCTTGTATTATGTGCTGATTGTACTTTGATGTCCCCCGTGTATTTATCAGTGTGTTCCGTCCCTGTATTATGTACTGATTGTAATTTGATGTTCCCCGTGTATTTATCAGTGTGTTCCGTCCTTGTATTATGTACTGATTGTACTTTGATGTTCCCCGTGTATTTATCAGTGTGTTCCGTCCCTGTATTATGTACTAATTGTACTTTGGTGTTCCTCGTGTATTTATCAGTGTGTTCCGTCCCTGTATTATGTACTGATTGTACTTTGATGTTCCCCGTGTATTTATCAGTGTGTTCCGTCCTTGTATTATGTACTAATTGTACTTTGATGTTCCCCGTGTATTTATCAGTGTGTTCCGTCCCTGAATTATATACTGATTGTACTTTGATGTTCCCCGTGTATTTATCAGTGTGTTCCGTCCCTGTAATATGTACTAATTGTACTTTGGTGTTCCTCGTGTATTTATCAGTGTGTTCCGTCCCTGTAATATATACTGATTGTACTTTGATGTCCCCGTGTATTTATCAGTGTGTTCCGTCCCTGTATTATGTACTAATTGTATTTTGATGTTCCCCGTGTATTTATCAGTGTGTTCCGTCCCTGTATTGTACTTTGATGTTCCCCGTGTATTTATCAGTGTGTTCCGTCCCTGAATTATATACTGATTGTACTTTGATGTTCCCCGTGTATTTATCAGTGTGTTCCGTCCCTGTAATATGTACTAATTGTACTTTGGTGTTCCTCGTGTATTTATCAGTGTGTTCCGTCCCTGTAATATATACTGATTGTACTTTGATGTCCCCGTGTATTTATCAGTGTGTTCCGTCCCTGTATTATGTACTAATTGTATTTTGAGGTCCCCCGTGTATTTATCAGTGTGTTCCGTCCTTGTATTATCTACTGATTGTACTTTGATGTTCCCCGTGTATTTATCAGTGTGTTCCGTCTCTGTATTATGTACTAATTGTACTTTGGTGTTCCTCGTGTATTTATCAGTGTGTTCCGTCCCTGTAATATATACTGATTGTACTTTGATGTCCCCGTGTATTTATCAGTGTGTTCCGTCCCTGTATTATGTACTAATTGTATTTTGATGTTCCCCGTGTATTTATCAGTGTGTTCCGTCCTTGTATTATGTACTAATTGTACTTTGGTGTTCCTCGTGTATTTATCAGTGTGTTCCGCCCCTGTATTGTACTTTGATGTTCCCTGTGTATTTATCAGTGTGTTCCGTCCCTGTATTATGTACTAATTGTATTTTCATGTTCCCCGTGTATTTATCAGTGTGTTCCGTCCCTGTATTATGTACTAATTGTATTTTGATGTTCCCCGTGTATTTATCAGTGTGTTCCGTCTCTGTATTATGTACTAATTGTACTTTGGTGTTCCTCGTGTATTTATCAGTGTGTTCCGTCCCTGTATTATGTACTAATTGTACTATTGTACTTTGATGTTCCCCGTGTATTTATCAGTGTGTTCCGCCCCTGTATTATATACCTATCGTACTCTGATGTTCCACGTGTATCCTGTGTTTGGCTGTTACTCCACCATGCTTGTTGTTACTTTTATGCAGTGGTCGGATGTGTCTCTGTGTTTTATTTTTTCGCTATATTCTGTATGACAATAAAAGATATACTTTATATTCGTCCTGTCTCTTTACTTCTTAATTTAATCACTGAATGTCTTGCTCTATCTAAGCAAGCGCTTTTCTTTATCTACAGCGCTATTTACATTCAAACTATACGGGGACAATTCATTGAAACCAATTAAAAGTCAATACAAAATATTGAACAAAGCAAGATTTCATAATGGTGTAGTTTGATAACTTACGATATCACAGGAAGTTCATGAATATATATCTATAGTTAGGGTGGTGACAATACTGTGTATGTACATATTCATATTTTTTATCCATAATTAATCATGAACATGGTATGAATTGTTTATGACGGAAGATGAAAAAAATCTTGGTTTGATGATAAAGGTATAAAACTTGGTTCAGTGGTTTGATGATAAAGGTATAAAACTTGGTTCAGTGGTTTGATGATAAAGGTATAAAACTTGGTTCAGTGGTTTGATGATGTAGGTATAAAACTTGGTTCAGTGGTTTGATGATAAAGGTATCAAACTTGGTTCAGTGGTTTGATGATAAAGGTATCAAACTTGGTTCAGTGGTTTGATGATAAAGGTATCAAACTTGGTTCAGTGGTTTGATGATAAAGGTATAAAACTTGGTTCAGTGGTTTGAGTGGGTATAAAACTTGGTTCAGTGGTTTGATGATGTAGGTATAAAACTTGGTTCAGTGGTTTGATGATAAAGGTATAAAACTTGGTTCAGTGGTTTGATGATAAAGGTATAAAACTTGGTTCAGTGGTTTGATGATAAAGGTATAAAACTTGGTTCAGTGGTTTGATGATAAAGGTATAAAACTTGGTTCAGTGGTTTGATGATAAAGGTATAAAACTTGGTTCAGTGGTTTGATGATAAAGGTATAAAACTTGGTTCAGTGGTTTGATGATAAAGGTATAAAACTTGGTTCAGTGGTTTGATGATAAAGGTATAAAACTTGGTTCAGTGGTTTGATGATAAAGGTATAAAACTTGGTTCAGTGGTTTGATGATGTAGGTATAAAACTTGGTTCGGTGGTTTGATGATAAAGGTATAAAACTTGGTTCAGTGGTTTGATGATAAAGGTATCAAACTTGGTTCAGTGGTTTGATGATAAAGATATCAAACTTGGTTCAGTGGTTTGATGATAAAGGTATAAAACTTGGTTCAGTGGTTTGATGATAAAGGTATCAAACTTGGTTCAGTGGTTTGATGATAAAGGTATCAAACTTGGTTCAGTGGTTTGATGATGTAGGTATCAAACTTGGTTCAGTGGTTTGATGATAAAGGTATAAAACTTGGTTCAGTGGTTTGATGATAAAGGTATGATGATGATAAAGGTATGATAAACTTGGGTTCAGTGGTTTGATGATAAAGGTATAAAACTTGGTTCAGTGGTTTGATGATAAAGGTATAAAACTTGAAACTTGGTGTGGTTTGATGATAAAGGTATAAAACTTGGTTCAGTGGTTTGATGATAAAGGTATCAAACTTGGTTCAGTGGTTTGATGATAAAGGTATAAAACTTGGTTCAGTGGTTTGATGATAAAGGTATCAAACTTGGTTCAGTGGTTTGATGATAAAGGTATCAAACTTGGTTCAGTGGTTTGATGATAAAGGTATAAAACTTGGTTCAGTGGTTTGATGATAAAGGTATAAAACTTGGTTCAGTGGTTTGATGATAAAGGTATAAAACTTGGTTCAGTGGTTTGATGATAAAGGTATAAAACTTGGTTCAGTGGTTTGATAATGTAGGTATCAAACTTGGTTCGGTGGTTTGATAATGTAGGTATCAAACTTGGTTCAGTGGTTTGATGATAAAGGTATAAAACTTGGTTCAGTGGTTTGATGATAAAGGTATAAAACTTGGTTCAGTGGTTTGATGATAAAGGTATAAAACTTGGTTCAGTGGTTTGATGATAAAGGTATAAAACTTGGTTCAGTGGTTTGATGATAAAGGTATAAAACTTGGTTCAGTGGTTTGATGATAAAGGTATAAAACTTGGTTCAGTGGTTTGATGATAAAGGTATAAAACTTGGTTCAGTGGTTTGATGATAAAGGTATAAAACTTGGTTCAGTGGTTTGATGATAATGATAAAGGTATAAAACTTGGTTCAGTGGTTTGATGATAAAGGTATAAAACTTGGTTCAGTGGTTTGATGATGTAGGTATAAAACTTGGTTCAGTGGTTTGATGATAAAGGTATAAAACTTGGTTCAGTGGTTTGATGATAAAGGTATAAAACTTGGTTCAGTGGTTTGATGATAAAGGTATAAAACTTGGTTCAGTGGTTTGATGATAAAGGTATAAAACTTGGTTCAGTGGTTTGATGATAAAGGTATAAAACTTGGTTCAGTGGTTTGATGATAAAGGTATAAAACTTGGTTCTGTGGTTTGATGATAAAGGTATAAAACTTGGTTCAGTGGTTTGATGATAAAGGTATAAAACTTGGTTCAGTGGTTTGATGATAAAGGTATAAAACTTGGTTCGGTGGTTTGATGATAAAGGTATAAAACTTGGTTCAGTGGTTTGATGATAAAGGTATAAAACTTGGTTCAGTGGTTTGATGATAAAGGTATAAAACTTGGTTCAGTGGTTTGATGATAAAGGTATAAAACTTGGTTCAGTGGTTTGATGATAAAGGTATAAAACTTGGTTCAGTGGTTTGATGATAAAGGTATAAAACTTGGTTCAGTGGTTTGATGATAAAGGTATAAAACTTGGTTCAGTGGTTTGATGATAAAGGTATCAAACTTGGTTCAGTGGTTTTATGATGTAGGTATAAAACTTGGTTCAGTGGTTTGATGATAAAGGTATAAAACTTGGTTCAGTGGTTTGATGATAAAGGTATAAAACTTGGTTCAGTGGTTTGATGATAAAGGTATAAAACTTGGTTCAGTGGTTTGATGATAAAGGTATAAAACTTGGTTCAGTGGTTTGATGATAAAGGTATAAAACTTGGTTCAGTGGTTTGATGATAAAGGTATAAAACTTGGTTCAGTGGTTTGATGATAAAGGTATAAAACTTGGTTCAGTGGTTTGATGATAAAGGTATAAAACTTGGTTCAGTGGTTTGGTGATAAAGGTATAAAACTTGGTTCAGTGGTTTGATGATAAAGGTATAAAACTTGGTTCAGTGGTTTGATGATAAAGGTATAAAACTTGGTTCAGTGGTTTGGTGATAAAGGTATAAAACTTGGTTCAGTGGTTTGATGATAAAGGTATAAAACTTGGTTCAGTGGTTTGATGATAAAGGTATAAAACTTGGTTCAGTGGTTTGATGATAAAGGTATAAAACTTGGTTCAGTGGTTTGATGATAAAGGTTCAGTGGTTTGATGATAAAGGTATCAAACTTGGTTCACTTGGTTCAGTGGTTTGATGATAAAGGGATACAACTTGCGTCAGTGGTTTGATGATAAAGGTATAAAACTTGGTTCAGTGGTTGGATGATAAAGGTATAAAACTTGGTTCAGTGGTTTGATATGATAAAGGTATAAAACTTGGTTCAGCGGTTTGATGATAAAGGTATAAAACTTGGTTCAGTGGTTTGATGATAAAGGTATAAAACTTGGTTCAGTGGTTTTATGATAAAGGTATAAAACTTGGTTCAGTGGTTTGATGATAAAGGTATAAAACTTGGTTCAGTGGTTTGATGATAAAGGTATAAAACTTGGTTCAGTGGTTTGATGATAAAGGTATCAAACTTGGTTCAGTGGTTTGATGATAAAGGTATAAATCTTGGTATGATAAAGGTATCAAACTTGGTTCAGTGGTTTGATGATAAAGGTATAAAACTTGGTTCAGTGGTTTGATGATAAAGGTATAAAACTTGGTTCAGTGGTTTGATGATAAAGGTATAAAACTTGGTTCAGTGGTTTGATGATAAAGGTATAAAACTTGGTTCAGTGGTTTGATGATAAAGGTATAAAACTTGGTTCGGTGGTTTGATGATAAAGGTATCAAACTTGGTTCAGTGGTTTGATGATAAAGGTATAAAACTTGGTTCAGTGGTTTGATGATAAAGGTATAAAACTTGGTTCAGTGGTTTGATGATAAAGGTATAAAAGGTATAAAACTTGGTTCAGTGGTTTGGTGATAAAGGTATAAAACTTGGTTCGGTGGTTTGATGATAAAGGTATAAAACTTGGTTCAGTGGTTTGATGATAAAGGTATAAAACTTGGTTCAGTGGTTTGATGATAAAGGTATAAAACTTGGTTCAGTGGTTTGATGATAAAGTGGTTTTGATTTGATGATAAAGGTATAAAACTTGGTTCAGTGGTTTGATGATAAAGGTATAAAACTTGGTTCAGTGGTTTGATGATAAAGGTATAAAACTTGGTTCAGTGGTTTGATGATAAAGGTATCAAACTTGGTTCAGTGGTTTGATGATAAAGGTATAAAACTTGGTTCAGTGGTTTGATGATAAAGGTATAAAACTTGGTTCAGTGGTTTGATGATAAAGGTATCAAACTTGGTTCAGTGGTTTGATGATAAAGGTATCAAACTTGGTTCAGTGGTTTGATGATAAAGGTATAAAACTTGGTGTAGTGGTTTTATGATGTAGGTATCAAACTTGGTTCAGTGGTTTGATGATAAAGGTATCAAACTTGGTTCAGTGGTTTGATGATAAAGGTATAAAACTTGGTTCAGTGGTTTGATGATAAAGGTATAAAACTTGGTTCAGTGGTTTGATGATAAAGGTATAAAACTTGGTTCAGTGGTTTGATGATAAAGGTATAAAACTTGGTTCAGTGGTTTGATGATAAAGGTATAAAACTTGGTTCAGTGGTTTGATGATAAAGGTATAAAACTTGGTTCAGTGGTTTGATGATAAAGGTATAAAACTGGGTTCAGTGGTTTGATGATAAATGATAAAGGTATAAAACTTGGTTCAGTGGTTTGATGATAAAGGTATAAAACTTGGTTCAGTGGTTTGATGATAAAGGTATAAAACTTGGTTCAGTGGTTTGATGATAAAGGTATAAAACTTGGTTCAGTGGTTTGATGATAAAGGTATCAAACTTGGTTCAGTGGTTTGATGATAAAGGTATAAAACTTGGTTCAGTGGTTTGATGATAAAGGTATCAAACTTGGTGTAGTGGTTTGGTGATATAGGTATCAAACTTGGTGTAGTGGTTTGGTGATATAGGTATCAAACTCATTATTACAGTATACACATCCGCGGAATGTGATGAATAATACACAGAAGCGGCAATATTTACAGATAAAATGTTTTTTATTCAAATTGAGGGATTTATAAACAACTTTGATGGAGAAGCGAATTTAAGACTTTATTTTGAAATTTTGATGGAAATTTTTAAATCTTCAACTTGTCAAATGCTCACAATATAAAATAACTATTAAAGTTTGTCAATGCAAAGTGGCTGAAAAATGCCTTATCTGTATGTTTGTATACCAAGGCAGATCTCGGGGAAATTACTCTCTTATTCTTGTTAGGAATTTGTTCATTAAGCCGTTCTCAGTTATACAGCTGTATACGTGTAGATTGTTAGACACGGTTATCTACCAGGACCGAGTTCCGGTTGTAGTTGTGGGCATATTTCCTGGACACATTCCCTGACTCTTTGTTTAAGAAGTGGATGGATCTTGTGTTAACACCAGCGTTCTGTATCACTCATCACCAGGGGTTTGGCGACAAAGTTCCGGCAGTGATTACAGTCCGAATACAGTACTTGACATATAACCGCTTCCAAACAAGGTTAATTCGGCACACGGGGAAGTAAATGCGTCTTTTATCTAAGTATTTCTGAATGATATTTCCCGTCCTTAAATCATTATCTGTCTTATCTACCTTAAAACGAGAGGAAACATTTCTGCTGATTCTTCGTAGCTTTCGGTTCAGAGATTTTACATCTGACTGGAAAAATGAAAGTCCTAAAGAGTAAACAAGGAAAATAAGCCACACCTAAACAGAATTGACTTTTTATTTTTTTAATATTTGATAAAAAAAGTCTGCAGTAATCACACAATGGATATCAATATGAAAAACCGATGAAGTGTGATATCTTCTCACTGTCTTACAGTTTGTAAATCAGTCCTAAATAAAGATTTGCTAACATACAATGTAGATTTGTCAAAATATTTGACCAGAGGTATCGCATTAAATAATTCTGGAATATCAATCTGGAGCAGATCAAAACAAGGGCAGGGTCAGATCAAAACAAGGGCAGGGTCAGAACAAAACATCGTTTTCCTTAATTGTCAATGTCGTCTCTATTATTTCCTTCATTGTGACGTCACTCCGTGTCGTCTCCATAGTTTCATTTATTGTGACGTCAGTCCGTGTCGTCCCTAATGTTTCCTTTATTGTGACGTCGTTACGTGTCGTCTCCATAGTTTCATTTATTGTGACGTCAGTCCATGTCGTCTCCATTGTTTCCTTTATTGTGACGTCAGTCCGTGTCGTCTCTGTTGTTTCCTTCATTGTGATATCAGTCCGTTTCGTCTCTATTGTTTCCTTTATTGTGACGTCAATCCGTGTCATCTCCGTTGTTTCCTTTATTGTGACGTCAGTCTGTGTCGTCTCCATTGTTTCCTTTATTGTGATGTCAGTTCGTGTTGTCTCCATTGTTTCCTTTTTGTGACGTCAGTCCGTGTCCTCTCCGTTGTTTCATTTATTGTGACGTCAGTTCCATGTCGTTTCTATTGTTTCCTTTATTGTGACATCAGTCCCATGTCGTCTCCATTGTTTCCTTTATTGTGACGTCAGTCCCATGTCCTCTCCATTGTTTCCTTTATTGTGACGTCAGTCCCATGTCCTCTCCATTGTTTCCTTTATTGTGACGTCAGTTCCATGTCGTCTCTATTGTTTCCTTTAATGTGACGTCAGTCCAATGTCGTCTCTATTGTTTCTTTTATTGTGACGTCAGTCCCATGTCGTCTCCATTGTTTCCTTTATTGTGACGTCAGTTCCATGTCGTCTCTATTGTTTCCATTAATGTGACGTCAGTCCAATGTCGTCTCTATTGTTTCTTTTATTGTGACGTCAGTCCCATGTCCTCTCCATTGTTTCCTTTATTGTGACGTCAGTTCCATGTCGTCTCTATTGTTTCCTTTAATGTGACGTCAGTCCAATGTCGTCTCTATTGTTTCCTTTATTGTGACGTCAGTCCCATGTCGTCTCCATTGTTTCCTTTATTGTGACGTCAGTCCGTGTCGTCTCCATTGTTTCCTTTATTGTGATGTCAGTCCATGTCGTCTCCGTTGTTTCCTTTTTCCTTTATTGTGACGTCAGTCCCATGTCGTCTCCATTGTTTCCTTTATTGTGACGTTTGTCGTCTCTATTGTTTCCTTTATTGTGACGTCAGTCCCGTGTCCTCTCCATTGTTTCCTTTATTGTGACGTCAGTTCCATGTCGTCTCTATTGTTTCCTTTATTGTGACGTCAGTCCCATGTCGTCTCCATTGTTTCCTTTATTGTGACGTCAGTCCCATGTCCTCTCCATTGTTTCCTTTATTGTGACGTCAGTTCCATGTCGTCTCTATTGTTTCCTTTAATGTGACGTCAGTCCCATGTCGTCTCCATTGTTTCCTTTATTGTGACGTCAGTCCCATGTCGTCTCCATTGTTTCCTTTATTTTGACGTCGGTGCGTGTCGTCTCCGATGTTTCCTTTATTGTGACGTCAGTTCCATGTCGTCTCTATTGTTTCCATTAATGTGACGTCAGTCCAATGTCGTCTCTATTGTTTCCTTTATTGTGACGTCAGTCCCATGTCGTCTCCATTGTTTCCTTTATTGTGACGTCAGTCCCATGTCGTCTCTATTGTTTCCTTTATTGTGACGTCAGTCCCGTGTCCTCTCCATTGTTTCCTTTATTGTGACGTCAGTTCCATGTCGTCTCTATTGTTTCCTTTATTGTGACGTCAGTCCGTGTCGTCCCTATTGTTTCCTTTATTGTGACGTTGTGACGTCAGTCCATGTCCTCTATTGTTTCCTTTATTGTGACGTCAGTCCGTCTCTATTGTTTCCTTTATTGTTTCCTTGTTTCCTTTATTGTGACGTCAGTCCCATGTCGTCTCTATTGTTTCCTTTATTTTATTGTGACGTCAGTCCCATGTCGTCTCCATTGTTTCCTTTATTGTGACGTCAGTCCATGTCGTCTCTATTGTTTCCTTTAATGTGACGTCAGTCCATGTCGTCTCTATTGTTTCCTTTATTGTGACGTCAGTTCCAGGTCGTATCACTTGTTTCCTTTATTGTGACGTCAGTCCCATGTCGTCTCTATTGTTTCCTTTATTGTGACGTCAGTCCCATGTCCTCTCCATTGTTTCCTTTATTGTGACGTCAGTTCCATGTCGTCTCTATTGTTTCCTTTATTGTGACGTCAGTCCCATGTCGTATCCGTTGTTTCCTTTATTGTGACGTCAGTCCCATGTCCTCTCCATTGTTTCCTTTATTGTGACGTCAGTTCCATATCGTCTCTATTGTTTCCTTTAATGTGACGTCAGTCCAATGTCGTCTCTATTGTTTCTTTTATTGTGACGTCAGTCCCATGTCCATTGTTTCCTTTAATGTGACGTCAGTCCAATGTCGTCTCTATTGTTTCCTTTATTGTGACGTCAGTCCCATGTCGTCTCCGTTGTTTCCTTTATTGTGACGTCAGTTCCATGTCGTCTCTATTGTTTCCTTTATTGTGACGTCAGTCCCGTGTCCTCTCCATTGTTTCCTTTTTGTGACGTCAGTTCCATGTCGTCTCTATTGTTTCCTTTATTGTGACGTCAGTCCCATGTCGTCTCTATTGTTTCCTTTATTGTGACGTCAGTTCCATGTCGTATCCGTTGTTTCCTTTATTGTGACGTTAGTTCCATGTCGTCTCTATTGTTTCCTTTAATGTGACGTCAGTCCAATGTCGTCTCTATTGTTTCCTTTATTGTGACGTCAGTCCCATGTCGTCTCCATTGTTTCCTTTATTGTGACGTCAGTCCCATGTCGTTTCTATTGTTTTCTTTATTGTGACGTTAGTTCCATGTCGTCTCTATTGTTTCCTTTATTGTGACGTCAGTCCCATGTCGTCTCCATTGTTTCCTTTATTGTGACGTCAGTCCCATGTCCTCTCCATTGTTTCCTTTATTGTGACGTCAGTCCCATGTCGTATCCGTTGTTTCCTTTATTGTGACGTCAGTCCCATGTCGTATCCGTTGTTTCCTTTATTGTGACGTCAGTCCCATGTCCTCTCCGTTGTTTCCTTTATTGTGACGTCAGTCTGTGTCCTCTCCATTGTTTCCTTTATTGTGACGTCAGTCCCATGTCCTCTCCGTTGTTTCCTTTATTGTGACGTCAGTCCCATGTCGTCTCTATTGTTTCCTTTATTGTGACGTCAGTCCCATGTCCTCTTGTTTCCTTTATTGTGACGTCAGTCCCATGTCGTCTCCATTGTTTCCTTTATTGTGACGTCAGTCCCATGTCGTCTCCGTTGTTTCCTTTATTTTGACGTCAGTTCCATGTCGTCTCTATTGTTTCCTTTATTGTGACGTCAGTCCCATGTCCTCTCCATTGTTTCCTTTATTGTGACGTCAGTCCCATGTCCTCTCCGTTGTTTCCTTTATTGTGACGTCAGTCCCATGTCCTCTCCATTGTTTCCTTTATTGTGACGTCAGTCCCATGTCGTCTCCATTGTTTCCTTTAATGTGACGTCACTCCCATGTCGTCTCTATTGTTTCTTTTATTGTGACGTCAGTCCCATGTCGTCTCCATTGTTTCCTTTATTGTGACGTCGGTGCGTGTCGTCTCCGATGTTTCCTTTATTGTGACGACAGTCCGTGTCGTCTCCGTTGTTTCCGTTATTGTGACGTCAGTCTGTGTCGTCTCCATTGTTTCCTTTATAAGTGACGTCAGTCCCATGTCGTCTCCGTTGTTTCCTTTATTGTGACGTCAGTCCCGTGTCCTCTCCATTGTTTCCTTTATTGTGACGTCAGTTCCATGTCGTCTCTATTGTTTCCTTTATTGTGACGTCAGTCCCATGTCGTATCCGTTGTTTCCTTTATTGTGACGTCAGTCCCATTGTGACGTCAGTCCCATGTCCTCTCCGTTGTTTCCTTTATTGTGACGTCAGTCTGTGTCCTCTCCATTGTTGCCTTTATTGTGACGTCAGTCCCATGTCGTCTCCGTTGTTTCCTTTATTGTGACGTCAGTTCCATGTCGTCTCTATTGTTTCCTTTATTTTGACGTCAGTTCCATGTCGTCTCTATTGTTTCCTTTATTATGACGTCAATCCGTGTCGTTTTCATTGTTTCTTTTTTTGTGACATCAGTCCGTGTTGTCCCCGTTGTTTCCTTTATTGCAGTGTCCGTCCGTTGTTTTAACTAAACTTCTAGTTTAATACCAATGTTCATGATATCTTGTCCAGCCATATTATATATAAATAAACCACACCAAAACAGAATTGACTTTTTGATTGTTTTAATATTTGATGAAAAAAGTCTGCAGTAATTACACAATACGATATCAATATTAAAAATACAAAATACCGATGAAGTGTGATATCTTCTCAATGTGGATTAAAGGCATTAAAAATACTGAAAACTCAATCTGGATAAAAGACCAGAGGTATCGCATTAAATAATTCTGGAATCTCAATCTGGTTAAAAGACATTAAAAATACTGAAATCTCAATGTGGATTAAAGGCATTAAAAATACTGAAATCTCAATGTGGTTTAAAGGCATTAAAAATACTGAAATCTCAATGTGGATTAAAGGCATTAGAAATACTGAAATCTCAATGTGGTTTAAAGGCATTAGAAATACTGAAATCTCAATGTGGATTAAAGGCATTAGAAATACTGAAATCTCAATGTGGATTAAAGGCATTAAAAATACTGAAATCTCAATGTGGATTAAAGGCATTAAAAATACTGAAATCTCAATGTGGATTAAAGGCATTAGAAATACTGAAATCTCAATGTGGTTTAAAGGCATTAGAAATACTGAAATCTCAATGTGGTTTAAAGGCATTAGAAATACTGAAATCTCAATGTGGTTTAAAGGCATTAGAAATACTGAAATCTCAATGTTGTTGTTTACTAGATGAGTTTGGCTTTTTTCGTGTGTTTTTAAATGTATTTTGAAGTAGAACAAGCAAATGCTTAAAAAGCATTTCATATCCAATAGTGTATGTATTTAATGAAAATAATGATTGTGATAAGATGGTCCAATTCGAAGTCCAGGAAGCTGAACAACAAACGCAGCTCATAATTCATTCAAAATATACCCAACGCTGTACCAAATTTAAGATTTAAGATAACAGAAAAAATACCGTATTAAATATAACGTCTCACAGACATAGGTCTATTTTATTATGGCAATCCCTGCCCCAAAAAATAAAAATAAGATAAAACACAAAAATGTATATATATTTCTGTTGTTCAAAATGATGGAATTCGCCAAATTCCCTCGTTCAGTCAATTTTGCATGAGGTGGTGATTTTATCAACACGACTCTAATAAAAACTTTCAGAGATATACTGTACAGAATGTTATTTCTGTTTAGAATGATATACACAGAGACTAATTGCATGGCCTTTTAAGCATTTGATAACGATATTGTTCAAGTGCATGTTGTGTAAATTGGTCTATTTCACAACCATACAAACAGGCAAACTTTGAAAGTCCATGAAGTTGAAAAGATGAATGTAAACTCTCTTATCTCAGAAATAGAAAGACATATAGTCTAATGTAATGTACGTATGTGAGTTTAGTATTCATATTGATTTCTGTTAATTTTGTATCATATGCTAAGAATGCACCAACAGCCTATATGTTTCAACATTTATATGTTTTTAAGTGATATTCGAGGTATGTCGCCATGCAGTAGACACTACTGATATTTTTGATAATTTATATTCTACATTGCTCGATCTTGCGATGTAATTAACTACCCAGATTTCGGTAGACCTTTTCCTTGTACAAATATAATCCAACAAATATGAAAAACAAGAAATAATTTCAGAGTAATTTTGTCCTGGCTAAATTGAATGGTCTAATTGTTTCAACTTCTTGGTATAAACAGACAAATATCAATAAAAAAAACATACAGAAGTTCATGTCATTTAAAGTGTGTTTTCTTTGTTGTGTACAACATTTAAATCATTACCTGTGTCAAGGGAAGTAACTCGTTCAATTTCAATTTAAGGCAATTATATCAACATATAAATACATATATATGACAAAGGGATTAAACATCCGTCAACGCACGTTTAAGTGTTACAAGACAAAATACATTAACATACAATATAGACATTAGATCATGATATTGTAATATAACACAAGGGAAGTAACTCCTCTCTACCAGAACTTATTTAACATCGTGAATCATGACCATACTGGGTTAAATATGTGTATTATTGATAACTAGACTATTCGGAAGTATTCGTCGGGATAAAATTCCTTCACTACATCAGTTATAGGCCAAAAGTATATTTATCAGCAAAGAAACCAACTGATGAGGCTAAAAAATGTTAACATTTACAGTAATTAAAACATAGATCTGAGTTGATGTATATCCTTACTTGTTTATTAACGTGTTGTTTCCATACTGAATTAAATATCAGAATAAATCGCTACTTTGATCTTTGATCCACACTCCCCAGTGATAGTGTTAATAACTAATATGATTTATAATGAAATGATACTTAATAAAATAGGTAAATATAAAATAAATGAAAAGAAACGCAGTTTTAAACATCAAGTTACATCAAATATAAACTTAATATTTCAAGATATTTATCATTTGGTAATTTGAATAGAAAAAGTTATATATAGTATACAGTAATACATTGTATGTAGGAATTCTCGGCTCTTAAGCTGCTGGTATATAAATAAATCTAGAATACAGACTAAGATAGGTAGAACATAAGACTATTTCGAGTTTTCCTCTCTTCCATAGCAAGTAAAGTCATTGTTTATCTGTCATGTTATGTCAGTCTTCACCACATCTATCGCCAACAGCGAGGATGATGGTGCAGTCTTTGTGTGTACCACAAGTATGTCATCGAAGCAATACTTTATATTGAGAGAAAACACATTTTAGTTCACTTTAACTTGTTAGCCGGATTCTTAAATCATAGAAAGAAACAGAGTCCTGTTAAAATTAGTCTGTAACATTTTGATAAGATATCTTAAATGTTAATATCAAATTATGTTAATGTACACATACAAAATGTATCAGAGACAGGTATTGCCTTTCCATCTTAATTAAGATGTTAATTCTGCCACACACGCGTTCTGTAGTGACGACCTATAAAACTCGAACGCATTATCATATTGACGACTGGTTAATATGCATTATCCTGGTATATGGGGTGATCAAAATAGTTTCCACCTTCAAATAGGTACATGTAGTGTGACAAGTAAAACATTGGTATGTCTCTCCGCTTGTGTACCTGTGTATCGCGTTAAGTTAGATGCAGTAAGTCGGTAGGTGTCGTGTCAGTCGTCGGTACGTAGGTCGGTAGGTGTCGTGTTAGTCGTCGGTACGTTAGTTGGTAGGTGTCGTGTCAGTCGTCGGTACGTTAGTTGGTAGGTGTCGTGTCAGTTGTCGGTACGTAAGTCGGTAGGTGTCGTGTCAGTCGTCGGTACGTAAGCCGACAGGTGTCGTGTCAGTCGTCGGTACGTAGGTCGGTAGGTGTCGTGTTAGTCGTCGGTACGTTAGTTGGTAGGTGTCGTGTCAGTCGTCGGTACGTTAGTTGGTAGGTGTCGTGTCAGTCGTCGGAACGTAAGTCGGTAGGTGTCTTGTAAGTCGTCGGAACGTAAGTCGGTAGGTGTCGTGTCAGTCGTCGGTACGTAAGTCGGTAGGTGTCGTGTCAGTCGTCGGAACGTAAGTCGGTAGGTGTCGTGTCAGTCGTCGGTACGTAGGACGGTAGGTGTCGTGTCAGTCGTCCGTACGTTAGTCGGTAGGTGTCGTGTCAGTAGTACATGTAGTGTGACAAGTTAAACACAGATATGTCTCTCCGCTTGTGTACCTGTGTAACGGGTTTTGTTAGAGACAGTGGTACATATAGTTAATTTTCAATACTTGTGAATTAGTCCATGTTATGATCGACATATTACATATCTATTTAATGGTATAATAGATGAGAGATCATCAGACTTTTAATGTTTACTTTGCATTTCGTTTTTTTAAAACCAGTCGTTTATATTTGTCGACAATGAGGTTAGACACAGCAGGGCGTGGGCACTTCAAATACAGCTGTACCTACATACTGGCGCTGTCTATAGTTTGTGTTAAAGCTTGGGTGTTACACACCATACAGTGTACATATCAACTTGATGATTACCGCCACGTCAAACGTAGAGAGCAATAAGGCCCATAAAATGAGTTATATATTATAACTGCCTTGACAACGTTGGACTTCACAGAAACATTTGGATGACTCTGGGTTTGCTTTTAAATGATTAAAGGTATAATCAACCTTGTGTCAAAAGATATCTATGAGTTAATCACTGACATACTATGTGAGATTGCTTTTCACCTGGTCGTCCGCGGTTCGATTACCGGGACGGACGTGAAAAGGTAAGGGTCACCTGCCAGACCACGTGGGTCTTCCCCGGGTACTCCAGTTTCCTTCCACAATAAGACCCCTCGCGCGTACAGCCGGGCCAATAAGAGTGATTTGTGTAAGTTGAAATTACTTGTTTCGCGATTGTTGTAAAATAAACTCGGTATAGTACACCGCAAACATGTCCCTGATCACAAGCAGGCAGTGTTTCTTTAATAATCTATATCGCTTCGTTGATCACTATTTCCGGAACCTATACAATGTCGTTTGACTATTGAGATACCGTCCGCCTCGAAATGAGTCTGTTACAGGGAAATTGATTTGGGAGTTTCCGCTTATCTTACAAATGCATGTGGGTTAATACACTAATGTCAATCTGTCCTAAAATATTCGTTAAGTAATTTGAGATTTCATTCTTTTTTTGAAACATTAAACTTTATTAATTTTTTAATCAGATCGATACTCGCGTGATGTTCTCTATATATAGGTGAGACATGGTACATGTTTTGTACATGTATCAACATATATCTTACTAGCACGTTGGGAGGTAAATCCAGGCAGTTAATATCCTATTCCCACGACTCCGTGATATGCCACATAAATTGTCTCTCAATATATAAACAGGAAATGAAGTTTGAAGATTATCTTTCGTAGAAAGTTTAATTTAGTTAGAAAGACAGAATGCCGGTAAGTGTTGTGATAGGCCGTGATACGATCAGGACATCAAACACTTACAAGCAAACTTCCCCAATTATGAAAAGTTCACGAGAAACTTATGTCGTTATAATAGACCTGTATGATTCACGTACACGTGTGACTTTTCACAAAAACATAAACAACATGGACCTTTGTACTCATTGATGTTTAGTGTGTTTAGAAGATATTTAGATATGATACATGTATACAGAAAGTTGTAATATTGTCTAATTATAAACCGCAGTATTGTATGCAAGCTTTATTGTGTGGATATGTATGAGATGAGAAAAAAACGCTTAAATTCTAATTTAGTCTTAAATCAAACGACTCTCAGTGCAAAGACGAGACCAATATACTAAATGACTTCTTTAGGAAAAAAACCCAGCTACTTTAAGTAGCACTTATCTTAATATTGATGAATACTTCAGCCTTTTCAGGGTAAGTAATCCGAGAACGATTGTTTAGTTTGTAAAGTACAAAGATTTCTTAAAAGTTTGTGCAGTATAACACAACAATTCTTACTTTGTGATCCGTATGGTATTTGACCTAGTTATAATGAAATGATGGCTCACCCACAGTCAAAAATTCAGATCTTTAAAGCTCCGATCTAGTAAATTTCCTGCCTCATTCAGTTTCCATATCTTTCTTCTGCACACGTAGTCGGGTTCTAAATTTTCTCTTTTATCTGTCGGGTTCTAAATTTTCTCTTTTATCTGTATACGGTGACATTCTGTTTTGTCTGTATACGGTGACATTCTGTTTTATCTGTATACGGTGACATTCCCTTTTATCTGTATACGGTGACATTCTGTTTTGTTTGTATACGGTGACATTCTGTTTTGTCTGTATACGGTGACATTCTGTTTTGTCTGTATACGGTGACATTCTGTTTTATCTGTATACGGTGACATTCTGTTTTGTTTGTATACGGTGACATTCTGTTTTGTCTGTATACGGTGACATTCTGTTTTGTCTGTATACGGTGACATTCTGTTTTGTCTGTATACGGTGACATTCTGTTTTGTCTGTATACGGTGACATTCTGTTTTGTCTGTATACGGTGACATTCTGTTTTGCCTGTATACGGTGACATTCCCTTTTATCTGTATACGGTTTTGCCTGTATACACATTCTGTTTTATACTGACATTCTGTTTTATATACGGTGACATTCTGTTTTATCTGTATACGGTGACATTCTGTTTTATCTGTATACGGTGACATTCTGTTTTATCTGTATACGGTGACATTCTGTTTTATCTGTATACGGTGACATTCCCTTTTATCTGTATACGGTGACATTCTGTTTTATCTGTATACGGTGACATTCTGTTTTATCTGTATACGGTGACATTCTGTTTTATCTGTATACGGTGACATTCCCTTTTATCTGTATACGGTGACATTCCCTTTTATCTGTATACGGTGACATTCTGTTTTATCTGTATACGGTGACATTCTGTTTTATCTGTATACGGTGACATTCCCTTTTATCTGTATACGGTGACATTCTGTTTTATCTGTATACGGTGACATTCTGTTTTATCTGTATACAGTGACATTCTGTTTTATCTGTATACGGTGACATTCTGTTTTATCTGTATACGGTGACATTCTGTTTTATCTGTATACAGTGACATTCTGTTTTATCTGTATACGGTGACATTCTGTTTTGTCTGTTCTGTTTTATATACGGTGACATTCTGTTTTATCTGTATACGGTGACATTCTGTTTTATCTGTATACGGTGACATTCTGTTTTATCTGTATACGTTGACATTCTGTTTTATCTGTATACGGTGACATTCTGTTTTATCTGTATACTTTTATCTGTATACGGTGACATTCTGTTTTATCTGTATACGGTGACATTCTGTTTTATCTGTATACGGTGACATTCCCTTTTATCTGTATACGGTGACATTCTGTTTTATCTGTATACGGTGACATTCTGTTTTATCTGTATACGGTGACATTCTGTTTTATCTGTATACGGTGACATTCTGTTTTATCTGTATACGGTGACATTCTGTTTTATCTGTATACGGTGACATTCTGTTTTATCTGTATACGGTGACATTCCCTTTTATCTGTATACGGTGACATTCTGTTTTATCTGTATACGGTGACATTCTGTTTTGTCTGTATACAGTGACATTCTGTTTTGTCTGTATACGGTGACATTCTGTTTTATCTGTATACGGTGACATTCCCTGTTTTATCTGTATACGGTGACATTCTGTTTTATCTGTATACGGTGACATTCTGTTTTGATTGTATACTTTGACATTCAGGAATGTCTGTATACGGTGACATTCTGTATACCATTCTGTTTTATTTATACGGTGACATTCTGTTTTATCTGTATACGGTGACATTCTGTTTTATCTGTATACAGTGACATTCTGTTTTATCTGTATACGGTGACATTCTGTTTTATCTGTATACGGTGACATTCTGTTTTATCTGTATACGGTGACATTCTGTTTTATCTGTATACGGTGACATTCCCTTTTATCTGTATACGGTGACATTCCCTTTTATCTGTATACGGTGACATTCTGTTTTATCTGTATACGGTGACATTCTGTTTTATCTGTATACGGTGACATTCTGTTTTATCTGTATACGGTGACATTCTGTTTTATCTGTATACGGTGACATTCTGTTTTATCTGTATACGGTGACATTCTGTTTTATCTGTATACGGTGACATTCCCTTTTATCTGTATACGGTGACATTCTGTTTTATCTGTATACGGTGACATTCCCTTTTCTCTGTATACGGTGACATTCTGTATACGGTGACATTCCCTTTTATCTGTATACGGTGACATTCTGTTTTATCTTTAAACAATGTGTCAGTGTATTTCATGGCGTTTCGAACAGAAAAGGGTGTGTCGGTGCGCTCCGTAATATTGTGTGACTTACAGTACCATGGCCGCTGTAATTTCTTTAATAACGTTTTATGTCCACACTTTTCCTTGACAGTTTTTCTCTTGGCGTTTTCTTTCCTTGTCGTAAGTTATTTCAGTGGTCCAACAAGTAAGTTGAGGAGAGAGGCCAGGAGAATGACCAACAAGGAAACACAATTAGTCGATAGAGCTTCTCAATCACAGGGGTATCGATCAGTCACTATATGTCCGGAACAAGGAAATAGCAGTTAGTTACGTGGCAGCAGAATTAGAAGAGAGCTTGAATATATCCTTAACCACTGAGAGTTGTGTCAGATGATAATTAAATTTTTAACCTTTCTCTTAACTTATGTTTTTACATAATTTTCACAGAGACAAAATTTAGATTTTGTGTTGATAGATTTCTATACCCACAAATGATAAATATAAATAGACATTACCTCATAACCTGTCTTTGTTATAACTTAAAGTGTCGAGGTCAAAATAAGTTGTGTGAGTGATAGAGATTCTTGTATTGTGTTTGTCCTATAATCAAAAGAAGCGGGCGATAACAGACAGTGAATTTACATTTTGGTGTTTAATATAGGCAATGCAAGATGACTTTTCCAAAAATGTACTAATTAGGTATAACAAACTTTAATCCTCAATCCGCTGACAGCAGTGGAGTCGTCATTGTACAACAATCATGATAGAACATATTGGTTACAGGTCGATCTGTTTATATAGGGAATCATGATAGAACATATTGGTCACAGGTCGATCTGTTTATATAGGAAATCATGATAGATCATATTGGTTACAGGTCGATCTGTTTATATAGGGAATCATGATAGAACATATTGGTTACAGGTCGACCTGTTTAAATATGAAATCATGATAGAACATATTGGTTACAGGTCGATCTGTTTATATAGGGAATCATGATAGAACATATTGGTTACAGGTCGATCTGTTTATATAGGATATCATGATAGATCATATTGGTTACAGGTCGATCTGTTTATATAGGGAATCATGATAGAACATATTGGTTACAGGTCGATCTGTTTATATAGGATATCATGATAGATCATATTGGTTACAGGTCGATCTGTTTATATAGGGAATCATGATAGAACATATTGGTTACAGGTCGATCTGTTTATATAGGGAATCATGAACATATTGGTTACAGGTCGATCTGTTTATATAGGGAATCATGATAGAACATATTGGTTACAGGTCGATCTGTTTATATAGGGAATCATGATAGAACATATTGGTTACAGGTCGATCTGTTTATATAGGGAATCATGATAGAACATATTGGTTACAGGTCGACCTGTTTATATAGGGAATCATGATAGAACATATTGGTTACAGGTCGATCTGTTTATATAGGGAATCATGAACATATTGGTTACAGGTCGACCTGTTCATATAGGGAATCATAATAGAACATATTGGTTACAGGTCGACCTGTTCATATAGGGAATCATGAACATATTGGTTACAGGTCGATCTGTTTATATAGGGAATCATGATAGAACATATTGGTTACAGGTCGATCTGTTTATATAGGGAATCATGATAGAACATATTGGTTACAGGTCGACCTGTTTATATAGGGAATCATGATAGAACATATTGGTTACAGGTCGACCTGTTCATATAGGGAATCATGATAGAACATATTGGTTACAGGTCGATCTGTTTATATAGGGAATCATGAACATATTGGTTACAGGTCGACCTGTTTATATAGGGATAGAACATATTGGTTACAGGTCGATCTGTTTATATAGGGAATCATGATAGAACATATTGGTTACAGGTCGATCTGTTTATATAGGGAATCATGATAGAACATATTGGTTACAGGTCGACCTGTTTATATAAGGAATCATGATAGAACATATTGGTTACAGGTCGACCTGTTTATATAGGGAATCATGATAGATCATATTGGTTACAGGTCGATCTGTTTATATAGGGAATCATGATAGAACATATTGGTTACAGGTCGACCTGTTTATATAGGGAATCATGATAGAACATATTGGTTACAGGTCGACCTGTTTATATAGGATATCATGATAGAACATATTGGTTACAGGTCGATCTGTTTATATAGGATATCATGATAGAACATATTGGTTACAGGTCGACCTGTTTATATAGGATATCATGATAGAACATATTGGTTACAGGTCGATCTGTTTATATAGGATATCATGATAGAACATATTGGTTACAGGTCGATCTGTTTATATAGGGAATCATGATAGAACATATTGGTTACAGGTCGACCTGTTTATATAGGGAATCATGAACATACTGGTTAATCTAAATAAATTAGACGTTCTATCGCCCTTTATTTCGATCGACTCCCGACCAATACAAGAAGTCGATAAAACACCAGTTTGATTCCGATTTTACACTGGTTAGCTGCTGTGTATAATGATTCGATATTTACACTGGATGTCAGTACACAAGATATAGGTTCCTTTTTATTTACATTTACGTACGTAAATATACCTGTGTACAGAAGGTGATTTTAATTACATATATTTCTTGTTGTTACAGAGATGTGTCTGCATGCATGTAAAACATGACTTACGACGAGGAACATAATGTATACTACTGACAGACATATTGAGCTTGAACAAACCAAGATATACATAAAACGCCTTGTAACATTTAACACGTCTCCCAGTGTAATAGTTGTCTGAGTTAAATCCACAGTCTCCCGAACCTTTGTCAGTTACGTATAGAGAAACACTTCATTTGTAAAGGGTACTTATTTAGTTAAGATGATTATGCATTCAGTTAATCGCCTGGCGATGCATGTTACCAATACGTGACGTGTGAGTGAGACGTCTGGTACGGGATAGGCCAAACCATACAGCCTGTCTTACTTGTTTGGGTACATGTTTACATGTTGTATGAGTTTATTGATATTCTATAGAGACCCGTGTAAACGGCCTTGCCTTTTCTTATGTTTCAGGATATATAGAAAGTACCAGTGTTATACAGATAATTCAACATATTTATAAGCCTCGCACTCAATCCATTCGTTCATCAATACTTGTTAAAATACTATTTTCGAAGAAATGAAATGAATGACTCAAAATGTATAAGGGCTTAGTACCGATCTTTTAGGTACACCTGATGTTATCAGATTTCAGTTAGAAAAGCACACATATGTCATATAATGAATTAAAACTACACTTGTTTCTAGGATTCGCCTCGTCTGTGATGACAGGATCCTCGTGTATGGAAATTAAGATTACAGTCGACATATTGTTAACAAATAAAAGAGAAAGAACATAAACCCTATCAAGCAACAAATTATTCCGTGATTTTAATCATAAATCTTAAGCTTAATACAAAAAGTGATATTCAAACCAGTGGTGTGGAAACCGTCATCCTTATGATCCTAAAAACATTCATTAGACCTGAAGTTTTGTTAATTAAATAACGTATAAATAGACACAAAGAAAGAAGTATTTATAAATATATTAGAAATCCTACATGATCACATCCATCACCGTGACAACAGCGTCATCAATCCTTGTTAGGAATCCTAACTAATTCAGGGCGGCCAGTCAGCTGTGAGGTAGATGTTAGTGCGAGTAGATATCAACCCAGGATGATCTTGTGAATTGGATTTGTCTTATGTCTACTTATCCGTCAGCTGATTATAGATTTGTGTCTATATAGTCAGGAAGTCAGGCAGAGGTTTCATCTTTTCTAAAAATGTCATATGATTCACCATAAAGTTGCCTTTTTAGATCTAAAACAACAAGACTGATTTGTTGTAGATGCTGTCTACGTGGTATAGTTAGATTGACGTGTAAGTAAGTAACTAAGTATTGAACCTAGTAACACCTATGTACATAGTGATGTCTGTTTCACCAGAAAGAATTATGACATGTTACTGAGTAAACACGGTCACTAACAGGAAAGTTCCGCGCGGAATTTGAAATTCGCTCTGTATCCGCTAAAAAGATATATCTAAATCCATGAACATCCTTGGCAGCGTTTTGGATATTTACTTTATTTCTACTTCCTAAATAACATTTTCTTTCCAGATGCATCACTTTGGGACTCTCTGCTCTATGCTTTATTGTTGGGCGTTTATCGAAGGTATTGGGTTCTATCGTACGGCTCTTAACGTAACGTTCAGCTTTACGTCAGCTGGTGGTCAGTCCACTCTAGGTACACGTTTGCACCCGTTGACCCCGACTTTTGCTGAAGGCCAGGTTTCACATTGTTTTGGTACGTTCTAATTCCGTCCGACTTTAGCTGAAGGCCAGGTTTCACATTGTTTTGGTACGCCCTAATTTCGCCCGACTTTTGCTGAAGGCCAGGTTTCACATTGTTTTGGTAAGCCCTAATTTCGCCCGACTTTTGCTGAAGGCCAGGTTTCACATTGTTTGGTACGTTCTAATTCCGCCCGACTTTAGCTGAAGGCCAGGTTTCACATTGTTTTGGTCCGCCCTAATTTCGCCCGACTTTAGCTGAAGGCCAGGTTTCACATTGTTTTGGTACGCCCTAATTTCGCCCGACTTTAGCTGTAGGAGAGACTTCACTCTTTTTGGGCACGCTCTAATCTCGCCTCGAATTTTGCTGTAGGCCAGGTTTTCACTCTGACGTTTTTAGTGTGTCCTTTTTTCACCCTGACTTTTGTGGAATATCCAAGTCTTAACCTGACCTTTGTTACACATAGTAATTTCACTCGAACCTTTGCTATGAATCCTAACTTCAGAATGACCTTGTTCGTCGTCAGTATTTCCCTACTAATTTGACCTTCGTCACCCATACTATCTTCCCTCCCAAACATAATGATACATTACGACTACATTAATCCAATTACAGAGCGTTAGACACGCTGATCAAAATAACAGCCTACTTCAGACACGGCTGTATTACCTGGCAGTATCGATTCCTGCTACAAGAAACATTTGAAATCATTTCAAGTGACAGTCGTTAGTTTAGTAGGTCATTTAGCATGATGTTATGTTACAACAATCGGTAACACGAGAACCTCAAGTTAAATTCACTTTTGATTATGTTATATGTAATGGGGTATTAAATGCCTACATTTCCCGCCATTTCATTAAGCTGATCATACATAAAATATAGCTGTGTTACTATATAGTCACCTTCATTAAATGTTAACGCCCCCGGTGTTTGTGACACATAACAATCTGACACGCATGTTTGATGCGAGATCGTTTAATTCAGGCAGTAAAAAGTCATTAAAACACAATCATCCACATGTCTTTGATGATCATGTCTGTGGCACCTGTGTCTTTTCAAAGATTGGATTTTTAAATTGTTTATCTAAATCAGCACTCATCCTTTCCAATGACAAATGGGTGAAACGTTCCTGTTCGTGAGATACAAAACCACACAGTCACTTTCCACTTTATAGAGTTATATATCACGAATCAGATACACAGTAGAGTAAGTGTTGGCCACTTCAGATTTTCCTGTCAATTTCTTCAGATATGTTCGGCATTCTAACCACAAAACAAGGAATCTGAATTGTAAACATATTAGAAATGTCCGACTTCACCACATCTGTTCGTGTCAAAATGTTTTCTTTACGCCGAAAGATCGCCGAGGTCAACATCGGAAGCTAAGCTACTTTATAGTAAACAATGAACGACAACTTTAACATATACATTGCACCATTTGTAAGCAATAAGATATTATATGGAAGGAATATTTGAAATCCACATTTTGTGACCTTGTGTCAATAGACGTTCTCCATCCATCACGTTTGTCGTTAATGGTACCACTTGTCCCTACAGTCGGCCAGCATTACAACACACTGATGGTTCATCTCAGAACTTGTCACACACATCAACAGTTACACTTTTGGATATGGCTAACTAATTTAGCTTAAATTGTTTTTCCGGCTTTGAATTGATGAGTTGGCATTAAAAGCAGAGAATATACGACATCTTGTTTCTATAACCGTTTAACGATTCCGTGTTTTAATTGATAGTCAAGTACGTCATAGCTTTTTATATCTGACATCAGTCCTATACACATCTATGTATCTCTATATCTGGTACATGACATGTGACACCTGTCCCATACACATCTATGTATCTCTATAACTGGTATATGACCTGTGACACCTGTCCTATACACAGCTATGTATCTCTATAACTGGTATATGACCTGTGACACCTGTCCTATACACAGCTATGTATCTCTATATCTGGTACATGACATATGATACCTGTCCTATACACATCTATGTATCTCTATAACTGGTATATGACCTGTGACACCTGTCCTATACACATCTATGTCTCTATAACTGGTATATGACCTGTGACACCTGTCCTATACACATATATGTCTCTATATCTGGTACATGACATGTGACACCTGTCCTATACATATCTATGTCTCTCTATATCTGGTACATGACATGTGACACGTGTCCTATACACATCTATGTCTCTATATCTGGTACATGACATGTGACACCTGTCCTATACACATATATGTCTCTCTATATCTTGATATATGACATGTGACACCTGTCCTATACACATATATGTCTCTCTTTATCTTGATATATGACCCGTGACACCTGTCCTATACATATCTATGTCTCTCTATATCTGGTATATGACCCGTGACACCTGTCCTATACATATCTATGTCTCTCTATATCTTGATATATGACCCGTGACACCTGTCCTATACATATCTATGTCTCTCTATATCTTGATATATGACCCGTGACACCTGTCCTATACATATCTATGTCTCTCTATATCTGGTATATCAATATGCCCAGTATCATAAACCTATAACAAGCCATGCCTCTCTATTCTTGATATTAGAAAATGTCCCGTGACACCAGTCCTATACCCATCTATGACTCTCTATACCTGGTATAAGGATGTCTCCGTTCGGAAGATCACCGTTGAACATATCCTTATTCATATGTCCATTACTTAATCCGTGATAACTATTTGTTATGTCTCCGTTCACAAGATTCACATCCTGTATCACATCTTCATCGTCCTCCATTTTATCTCTGTTAAATCTCGGTAGGAAAATTTGTGAGGCGCCAGGCCCATCATTATCATATGAACTCGTGTTTACGGGGTTTGGTGATGATTGTCTGTCCAATTTCCGTTTCTGAATTCGTTTTGTTGTGAATGTCCGGGCAGTGAACTCCATGCTAGTTCGGTACCATTTCCGGCACTCGTCTATATGGTAGTCAACACAAGATGCAAATACCTTGCAAGGACGTTTGGGGTATATCACCAATGTCTCCGAGAAAAACCTTGGTTTCACTTTCGGTTCATAATATGTGTGGCTCACAAATCGCTTCTTCGTGCAATTGCTAAACAGAATGATAGTATCTTTGTGGTGAACAGGTTGAAGAGTGGGCTCCATTCGTACTTCCCCGTGGTACCTCTTCATACTGTCGTAATTCACAGCACTGATGTCGTACTTCTCCTCAAAGTTAGGCAGCTTCACCACAGCTAATGTTTCTTCCACGTGGTCAGGCGTCAACCTCATGATGCTAAGGTAGATAGATGTATGGGGATGCCCTTATTTGATCCTGGTGCAGTTGTATTTCATGTACAGCAGCGGTATGCGGCACGTTTGCCCCCTCGGGCGTTAGAATGACAATACAATGACAGTAGTAAGTTCTTTATCTATATCGCCGCGCTCTCAGGTGTGTAACACAGTCCTACAGACCAGGTCAACTTTCCCTTAATACAATATCCCGCTTTTCTGTCGCTGTCTCACTACTCTCCAACGAGCTACTTCAGTCACTGCGAGAAGAGTCCCGTGTAACTACACGCTTAAGGTAAAGTACAGATGGTGTGTTATTCGAGATCGCACATGTGCTAGAACTTGAAAACGATAATAAATGTCTGCAGTGAGAAAAAACAAAACAATTCCTAGTCTAGGACGTTAGTTACACTTCCACAAGTTTGAACGGGCCCGTAAAACAACCTTCAGTCCGGAATGTGCAAATCAAATGGCGGTTATATACAATGCAGGTATTCTATTCAGGCCTCTATCGATCGTTACCGCCCGATCGCTCACAGAACACTGGTTTACACTCAGTTGTATCTCTAACCTACCCGCCACAGCTGTACCACCTTACCTGTCGGATGGAAATTAATAATTCATTGAACGACATCCTGGGTTTTATTTGGAGTTTTAATCTGATGATTGGCTTTGTATTATACTCCTACAGCGAGACTGAGGTCTTTAACGTGTATCCGTCTCCCATTTCACCATTTCACAGGTAATGTGTATAACACAGGGAAGACTTCAAGGTCTTTTAAAACCTCACTTACCTGTGGGTTTCCCCAGGTAATAACGACTATAAACAAACCTGGGACATGACGTTGGTACGCTACACACTGTTAAGATGTAATTCACTTCGTGTGGTAATTGGTAATTGCTAATAAAACCAGTCCATGAGGAATTTATTAAAGCGCGAGGCAATGACATAATTCTTCTCGGATTTAATCGATGGAAAAAGAAATCAAACAGATTTGTCTAGCCTAGATCACACAGAGTAAAGTGGATTCCGTGTTTGTCTAAAAGAAACTCACGATAACGGTGGTATTGTACTGACATTTCCCATACCAAATCACTCTCATTTAAAGCATTTAAGGTTCAAAGTGCACCAGACACACAAGTCAGTAGTTTATTTCAAAATTTAGAAAATATAGACATTACATACCTAAGATAAATCAAACTGTGTCCTGCAGATAAGATTAATTAGATAAAACAGTACAGTAGATACTCGTTAACTCGAAATTCAAGGGAACGTGGGGAATATTTCGACTTATCCGAATTTTGACTCAAACTAAATGTCCAAGTAAGGTTGATGATAGAAGTTTCCTGGCGTTGATAACGGTATAACGAAGTAGGGCTACGATAGCATGGTACACCCCGGTACAAACGGCATAATTTAATCTCTTATTGAAAATGGCATTAAATAAACAAGTATATCTATTTCAACTTTCTCCGTTTATTGTTTATTCATCCAAACAACAAAACATGTAATAACAACCCCAATCAAGTACCTCTGTGCTCACGTCGTTCCGTCCCGTACACGTGTACAATACCTTTACTGACCAAGCACATATACATCATATGTTTTACGGAATGACAATAAAACGAAAATAAACTTGGCTTTTGATACGCTACAAGAAACAATGTATGGAGTTACAGATAATATAAAAATGACTTTATAATGAATAAATAAACATATGAAACACGCGGCACTGAAATGTTTTTACCTGTTACAGAAAACATATAAACATTAGACTTAACCAATCACGCACAGATATAGACTCTATCAATGAAAAATATTTTCACCTCCTCATTGTCCAAGCTCTAAATCTAGCAAAGTGTCTGATCACAGTCCTTTAGAAAACAAGCTCAAAAATGAGTTTCTCTCGGAACTGTGGGGATCAGACTTTGTCAAAAAGTTCGTGCTGGTTTTTACGGTTTCATTTTGATCGTTCCTGAAGATGCACGCAACCAAGCAAATTGATTTCGCCTCGTGTGTATGCGCTTCTTGCTTTTCGCATGACTGTGTGTATGTATTAACCTATTTCGTCAGAATTTCGAGACAACGAATGACAATTCCCTTGCTTTGCAATTGAAGGGACTGAAAAATCACGTCGACTCAAACGAGATTTCGACTCAATGAAATTCGAGTGATCTGAACTAAAGATATACACGTATAAGGGGAAAATGGGGACTTGGAAGTTATTTCGACACAATGGAATTTCGACTCAAGCGTTTTCAAGACAACGAGTTTCAACTGTATCTTCATTTCCACACAGCTGTACAAGTCCCGGAAATTCTGTGAGTTAGGAAAACTCATCCTAGAATATAATTAGGGAGGTACGTGGAGACAAAAATTCTGTGAGTTAGGAAAACTCATCCTAGAATATAATTAGGGAGGTACGTGGAGACAAAAATTCTGTGAGTTAGGAAAACTCATCCCAGAACACCATTAGGGAGGTACTTGGAGACAAAATTTCAACAAATTTCATATTTTGATACATTTTCGGATATAGGATTATGATCATGATGTTTCCTCCCAATAAATTCCGACAATTCTGATAAATAAGATACACTGTCTGCTGCTATTATAACTACCAGGTCATAGATAAGTTAATACAGTCAGACGTGGCAATGAATTAATACGGATATGTGCTATGTCACGTGGTAACTAACAATAGATCTATCGATACATTAATACATTGGTATCAATTAGAGAATACCGCTATATCGTCAAAGTGTCCGGGAATAGGATATAGTTAAGTATATGATGTAGACATTTATAGGATGTAGACAGTTATATGATAGGATGTAGACAGTAATATGATGTAGACAGTTATATGATGTAGACAGTTATATGATGTAGACAGTTATATGATAGGATGTAGACAGTTATATGATAGAATGTAAACAGTTATAGGATGTAGACAATTATATGATAGGATGTAGACAGTTATATGATAGGATGTAAACAGTTATAGGATGTAGACAGTTATATGATGTAGACAATTATATGATAGGATGTAGACAGTTATATGATAGGATGTAAACAGTTATAGGATGTAGACAATTATATGATAGAATGTAAACAGTTATAGGATGTAGACAGTTATATGATGTAGACAGTTATAGGATGTAGACAGTTATAGGATGTAGACAGTTATATGATAGGATGTAGACAGTTATATGATAGAATGTAAACAGTTATAGGATGTAGACAATTATATGATAGGATGTAGACAGTTATATGATGTAGACAGTTATATGATGTAGGCAGTTATATGATAGGATGTAGACAGTTATATGATGTAGACAGTTATATGATAGGATGTAGACAGTTATAGGATGTAGACAGTTATATGATAGGATGTAGACAGTTATATGATGTAAACAGTTATATGATGTAGACAGTTATATGATAGGATGTAGACAGTTATATGATGTAGGCCGTTATATGATAGGATGTAGACAGTTATATGATGTAAACAGTTATAGGATGTAGACAGTTATATGATAGGATGCAGACAGTTATATGATGTAAACAGTTATATGATGTAGACAGTTATATGATAGGATGTAGACAGTTATATGAAGTAGACAGTTATATGATATGATGTAGACAGTTATATGATATGATGTAGACAGTTATATGATGTATACAGTAATATGATAGGATGTAGACAGTTATATGATAGAATGTTGACAGTTATATGATGTAAACAGTTATAGGATGTAGACAGTAATATGATGTAGACAGTTATATGATGTAGACAGTTATATGATAGGATGTAGACAGTTATATGATGTAGACAGTTATATGATGTAGACAGTTATATGATAGGATGTTGACAGTTATTTGATAGGATGTAGACAGTTATAGGATGTAGACAGTTATATGATAGGGTGTAGACAGTTATTTGATAGGATGTAGACAGTTATATGATATGATATAGACAGTTATATGATAGGATGTAGACAGTTATATGATAGAATGTTGACAGTTATATGATGTAAACAGTTATAGGATGTAGACAGTTATATGATAGGATGTAGACAGTTATATGATAGGATGTAGACAGTTATATGATAGGATGTAGACAGTTATATGATAGGATGTAGACAGTTATAGGATAGGATGTAAAGAGTTATATGATAGGATGTAGACAGTTATATGATAGAATGTTGACAGTTATATGATGTAAACAGTTATAGGATGTAGACAGTTATATGATATAGACAGTTATATGATAGGATGTAGACAGTTATATGATGTAAACAGTTATAGGATGTAGACAGTTATATGATGTAGACAGTTATATGATAGAATGTTGACAGTTATATGATGTAAACAGTTATAGGATGTAGACAGTTATATGATATAGACAGTTATATGATAGGATGTAGACAGTTATATGATAGAATGTTGACAGTTATATGATGTAAACAGTTATAGGATGTAGACAGTTATATGATGTAGACAGTTATATGATGTAGACAGTTATATGATATGATGTAGACAGTTATATGATGTAGACAGTTATATGATGTAGACAGTTATATAATGTAGACAGTAATATGATGTAGACAGTTATATGATAGTAGACAGTTAATATGATAGGATGTAGACAGTTATATGATATGTAGAGACAGTTATATGATGTAGACAGTTATATGATAGGATGTAGACAGTTATATGATGTAGACAGTTATATGATGTAGACAGTAATATGATAGGATGTAGACAGTTATATGATAGGATGTTGACAGTTATATGATGTAAACAGTTATATGATGTAGACAGTTATATGATGTAGACAGTTATATGATAGGATGTAGACAGTTAGGATCTATACAGTTATATGATATGATGTAGACAGTTATATGATGTAGACAGTTATATAATATGATGTAGACAGTTATATGATATGATGTAGACAGTTATATGATGTAGACAGTTATATGATGTAGACAGTTATATGATAGGATGTAGACAGTTATATGATGTAGACAGTTATATGATAGGATGTAGACAGTTATATGATATGATGTAGACAGTTATATGATAGGATGTAGACAGCTATATGATATGATGTAGACAGTTATATGCTGTAGACAGTTATATGATAGGATGTAGACAGTTATATGATAGGATGTAGACAGTTATATGATATGATGTAGACAGTTATATGATGTAGACAGTTATATGATGTAGACAGTTATATGATGAAGACAGTTATATGCAGATAAATTGTTATGTGTAATTCTAAACGAAATATTAATACTGACATTTTTTTACAGAAGGCTACAATTATTATCTAATAAATTTATTATCTTCTAAAACGAACAATATTTCTAATTATTTTTTTTTAATTAACTATTTGGGATAAACATTTGCTAAAATGCTTAAAGGATGTAAAAATACCTTAACATATTATTTGTATCGGTATGCAATTGGATAGGAACACTTTGATTAGAAGATTTACGCTCTATGTCAAGGCAATCTGTAAAACAATTACATTAAATCATTAAAAGGAAAGAGAGGACGCGAACTCTTCTGATCGACCAAGGTTTAAATGGCGGGTGTCGTCGATGAAGCAGAGGACGCGAACTCTTCTGATCGACCAAGGTTTAAATGGCGGGTGTCTTCGATGAAGCAGAGGACGCGAACTCTTCTGATCGACCAAGGTTTAAATGGCGGGTGTCTTCGATGAAGCAGAGGACTCGAACTCTTCTGATCGACCAAGGTTTACATGGCGGGTGTCGTCGATGAAGCAGAGGACTCGAACTCTTTATATTGACCAAGGTTTAAATGGCGGGTGTCTTCGATGAAGCAAAAGACACGAATTCTTTAGATTGACCAAGGTTTACATGGCGGGTGTCGTCGATGAAGCAGAGGACGCGAACTCTTTAGATTGACCAAGGTTTACATGGCGGGTGTCGTCGATGAAGCAGAGGACGCGAACTCTTTAGATTGACCAAGGTTTACATGGCGGGTGTCGTCGATGAAGCAGAGGACGCGAACTCTTTAGATTGACCAAGGTTTACATGGCGGGTGTCGTCGATGAAGCAAGCAGAGGACCAAGGTTTACATGGCGGGTGTCGTCGATGAAGCACTCTTTAGATTGACCAAGGTTTACATGGCGGGTGTCGTCGATGAAGCAGAGGACGCGAACTCTTTAGATTGACCAAGGTTTACATGGCGGGTGTCGTCGATGAAGCAGAGGACGCGAACTCTTTAGATTGACCAAGGTTTACATGGCGGGTGTCGTCGATGAAGCAGAGGACGCGAACTCTTTAGATTGACCAAGGTTTACATGGCGGGTGTCGTCGATGAAGCAGAGGACGCGAACTCTTTAGATTGACCAAGGTTTACATGGCGGGTGTCGTCGATGAAGCAGAGGACGCGAACTCTTTGATTGACCAAGGTTTACATGGCGGGTGTCGTCGATGAAGCAGAGGACGCGAACTCTTTAGATTGACCAAGGTTTACATGGCGGGTGTCGTCGATGAAGCAGAGGACGCGAACTCTTTAGATTGACCAAGGTTTACATGGCGGGTGTCGTCGATGAAGCAGAGGACGCGAACTCTTTAGATTGACCAAGGTTTACATGGCGGGTGTCGTCGATGAAGCAGAGGACGCGAACTCTTTAGGACGCGAACTCTTTAGATTGACCAAGGTTTACATGGCGGGTGTCGTCGATGAAGCAGAGGACGCGAACTCTTTAGATTGACCAAGGTTTACATGGCGGGTGTCGTCGATGAAGCAGAGGACGCGAACTCTTTAGATTGACCAAGGTTTACATGGCGGGTGTCGTCGATGAAGCAGAGGACGCGAACTCTTTAGATTGACCAAGGTTTACATGGCGGGTGTCGTCGATGAAGCAGAGGACGCGAACTCTTTAGATTGACCAAGGTTTACATGGCGGGTGTCGTCGATGAAGCAGAGGACGCGAACTCTTTAGATTGACCAAGGTTTACATGGCGGGTGTCGTCGATGAAGCAGAGGACGCGAACTCTTTAGATTGACAAAGGTTTACATGGCGGGTGTCGTCGATGAAGCAGAGGACGCGAACTCTTTAGATTGACCAAGGTTTACATGGCGGGTGTCGTCGATGAAGCAGAGGACGCGAACTCTTTAGATTGACCAAGGTTTACATGGCGGGTGTCGGATGAAGCAGAGGACGCGAACTCTTTTAGATTGACTAAGGTTTACATGGCGGGTGTCGTCGATGAAGCAGAGGACGCGAACTCTTTAGAACCAAGGTTTACATGGCGGGTGTCGTCGATGAAGCAGAGGACGCGAACTCTTTAGATTGACTAAGGTTTACATGGCGGGTGTCGTCGATGAAGCAGAGGACGCGAACTCTTTAGATTGACTAAGGTTTACATGGCGGGTGTCGTCGATGAAGCAGAGGACGCGAACTCTTTAGATTGACTAAGGTTTACATGGCGGGTGTCGTCGATGAAGCAGAGGACGCGAACTCTTTAGATTGACTAAGGTTTACATGGCGGGTGTCGTCGATGAAGCAGAGGACGCGAACTCTTTAGATTGACTAAGGTTTACATGGCGGGTGTCGTCGATGAAGCAGAGGAACTCTTTAGATTGCATGGCGGGTGTCGTCGAACTCTTCTTTAGATTGACTAAGGTTTACATGGCGGGTGTCGTCGATGAAGCAGAGGACGCGAACTCTTTAGATTGACTAAGGTTTACATGGCGGGTGTCGTCGATGAAGCAGAGGACGCGAACTCTTTAGATTGACTAAGGTTTACATGGCGGGTGTCGTCGATGAAGCAGAGGACGCGAACTCTTTAGATTGACTAAGGTTTACATGGCGGGTGTCGTCGATGAAGCAGAGGACGCGAACTCTTTGATTGACTAAGGTTTACATGGCGGGTGTCGTCGATGAAGCAGAGGACGCGAACTCTTTAGATTGACCAAGGTTTACATGGCGGGTGTCGTCGATGAAGCAGAGGACGCGAACTCTTTAGATTGACTAAGGTTTACATGGCGGGTGTCGTCGATGAAGCAGAGGACGCAGAAGCAGAAGAATAAGATTTGTTTGTGACCTGATCACGTGTTCATTGAGTGGCTAGACACTGTTATTACGACTTATTGTTAATATGTTTATATCATGCAGCACGTACAACGACTGCAATGTATTATCTATCTCGGAGCAGTAGATCAGAATATTAAAATGATTTCAGGTGAAAACAAGTGTCAAAATAAACGTGGTTGAAATTTTTAATTAGATATATTTACCAATGAACCTAACCCTCAGTTATCGATGTTATGCATTTCACATTTCCTACTCACAGTTTTGATATTCAAACAGATGATTAGCCAACGACGTTTTCAATTTTACTATATTTCACGTGTTTTGACACTTTATTCTGCTTAGAATATTGGTATATCACGTTTGTGGACTTCCGTTTAAGCCGATGGACCTGGTTGGATTTAGCGATTTGGTTAATGAAAATAATGTCAGGGTCATCAGATGTAAAGAATATTGTTTAAGTATTCAATTTCAATTAATGTTTATAACATTGATGACAAAAATACGAAAGCCTAATGGTGTCAAAGCAAAAAATTTAAAACGTGGAAACATGCAATAACGCGAAAAAAACATGTAAATACGCAAATAAACCCGAAGTAACGTGATTTTTTACGTAATAACGCAAAAAAATGCGCTATAACGTAAATAAACACGTAATAATACAAATAAACACGTTATTACGCAAACTGAATACACGTTATAACGCGAAAAAAGACGTAAAAACGTAAATTTAAAACGTAATTAACGCGTAATAACGTAAAAACGTAAATTTAAAACTCGTAATAACGTGAAAAGACACGCAATAACGTAAGTTTAAAACTCGTAATAACGCGAAAAAACACGTAATAACGTAAGTTTAAAACTCGTAATAACGCGAAAAAACACGTAATAACGTAAATTTAAAATTCGTAATAACGCGTAAAAACGTAAATTTAAAACTCGTAATAACGCGTAAAAACGTAAATTTAAAACTCGTAATAACGCGATAAAACACGTAATAACGTAAATTTAAAATTCGTAATAACGCGTAAAAACGTAAATTTAAAATTCGTAATAACGCGTAAAAACGTAAATTTAAAACTCGTAATAACGCGTAAAAACGTAAATTTAAAACTCGTAATAACGTAAAAGACACGCAATAACGTAAATTTAAAATCGTAATAACGCGAAAAAACACGTAATAACGTAAATTTAAAACTCGTAATAACGCGAAAAAACACGTAATAACGTAAATTTAAAATTCGTAATAACGCGATAAAACACGTAATAACGTAAATTTAAAACACGTAATAACGCGGAAAAACACGGTATATAAGGGTATTTTAAATGCTAATTTAGATCTAAATATTAACGAAGATGGACGAAGTTGATAAAAGCATAAAAGTGTATTTTCAATTAGGATTCAGCAACCAGGAAATATTGGCCATACTAGCTCATTCAGATAAAGTTGTAATCAGTATATCTACTTTAAAACGGAAGTTAAAGAAATTAGGACTATGTAGGAGGAAGAACTATTCCGATTCACTTGAGATTGCAGTTTTCATTCTTTCGCAACTTGAAACATCGGGAAGATTGCATGGATATCGATGGATGCACTTAAAATGCAAACAAGCTGGGTATAATATTGCAAGGGATACTGTGTACCAACTTATGAAACTGCTAGATCCTATAGGGATTCAAAACAGAAAAAGAAAACGACTGAGGAGGCGGCAATATTTTAGCCCCGGGCCAAATTTTGTTTGGCACATCGATTCATATGACAAGTTAAAGCCTTATGGCATCGCTATCAATGGCTGCATTGATGGTTATTCACGATATTTGATTTGGTTGGAGGCAGCAACTACAAACAGCGATCCGAAGGTTATTGCCAACTACTACCTGGATTCGGTGAGGAAGAAAGGAGGGTGTCCGAAAAGAATCAGGGCAGATCTTGGAACTGAAAATGTTTACATTGGTAACATGCAGATGTTTTTACGCCGTGATCACACAGACGAATATAGTGGTGCAAAGAGCTTCCTAACGGGCAGGAGCACACACAATCAGAGAATCGAATGGTTTTGGGGATTGCTGCGGAAAGAGTTAGGACAGTACTACATGGATATATTTGCTGACATGAAAAATGATATGAATGACCTATACTGTGGTGATTTACTAGACAAATCTCTTATGCAGTTTTGCTTTCTAGAGATTATTCAGGTATGTGTATTTGTTATTTACGCCCATAGTCCGAGTATGTTGTCTTAATCTAAAAAGAAATGTTACTCGTGTATGAAAAATTGTAGAAAGGATGTTAGACTACCTAAATGTACTAATGGTCAAGTAAACATTGATAATTTAAAAATGGTTGGTGTTGTAACGAAGAAAGTTTTGAAAATTTCATTAAGGAATTACTGTAGTAGTTTGATTCACATATTAACACTTTAGATTAAATGGGTAGGGGTGGGGGTGGGTGTGTGTGTGTGTGTGTGTGTGGGGGGGGGGGGGTTGTCCTTTGAAATATTGACTTGAAATTTGAGTTATGAATTTGTTTTCGGGAAATACAGATCAAGTTCATGTTTTGTTTGTGTCGACCAAGTTTTACGACAGTTATTGCCCTTTGCTCAAAATTAGTTTTCCGGATTTTTGTCGGTTGTCCTTTGAGATATTGACTTGAAATTTTGGTTATGAATTTGTTTTGGGGAAATACAGATCAAATTTGAGTTCGTGTTGATTGACTTAGTTGTACATGAGTTATTGCTCAATGTTCAAAATTAGTTTTCCGGATCTTTTTCGGTTGTCCTTTGAGATATTGACTTGAAATTTGAGGTATGAATTTGTTTTTGGGAAATATAGATCAAGTTTGAGGTTTCTATTGATTGACCTAGTTTTACGTGAGTTATTGCCCTTTTTCAAAATTATTCTTCCGGACTTTCCTCAGCTGTCTTTTGAGTAAATTTCTTTTGAGGTAATACAGATCAAGTTTTACTTTTGTCATGTTTTACCAGGTTTTACTTGAGTTATTGCCCTTTCTTCAAACTTATTTTTCCGGACTTCTCTCTGCTGTCCTTTGAGATATTGACCTGAAATTTGGTATAGGAATTTCTTTTGAGATAATTGGAATAAAGGCCGACTCTTGTTGCGTTTGATCTAGTTTGACGTGAGATAAAGAGAATCACAAAGAGAAGGATGTTTATTTCAGTACCAGTATTAATTAGTTGGTGCATTTATTTTGGTAGGGAGGTTTGTGGGGACCGGTAGGGGACATGTATTGCTTTAGAAATACTCTCAGAATGCTTGTTTCATAATGGAACTTGTCATGCGGGTGCACATTGATGAGAGGTGTGTCGCGTACCAAATATAGGTCCCCGTGACCTTGACTTTGACATTTGACCTCCATCAAAAGAAACCTTGTCTGAGTGTGACTCGTATAATACATGTATTTCATACCAGAACTTTAAACTTGGCATGTGGTTGCACCTTGGTGAGACGTTCTATCGCGTACCATTACTATGTCAACATGATTAGACTTTGACCTTCATCAAAGAAAACACTTTTCCAGTCTGTAATACTTATAGTTTTTCATACTGGAACTTCTCACTTGGCTTGTGGTTGCATCTTGGTGACATGGTGTGTCGTGCACCAAAAGTAGGTCACCGTGACAGTGACTTTGACGTCACTGTCCATCGAAGGAAAACTTTGTTCAGTCTCTAACACCTGTAGTATTTCACACTGGAACTAGAATATTGTAAAATCTGATGGGAAACTGTATTTTCTGAATTGTCTTGTTGATTTCATATGCTTTGAATCTTTCATCTTACGTATTTGTATTTAATCAAAGAGAGAGCTTGATGACTTACGAGACACATGGAACACTCACGTCATACGCACAAAGCCCAGAGGTGCTGAAGGAAACAAGAGACCGGTTTTGATGTATAGTTTACCCCAACTATATCACTTAGAAGATCACATTTGCCCCGTTCTTGAGGATGAGATCATGATCTGTGAGACCGAATCTAGTCCTAAAACATTAACATGCACAGATGAAACTGTTCTTGAGCTGTGTAATTTGATCCTTGAAGAAAACAATTTGCAAAGACCATCTGATACAAACGAGGCAAGACATCTTTATCAACTATTACGTCGATTGATTCGGTCTGGATTAGACAATGTTTTGTAGATAATCGAGCGTCGGAAGTAGCAGAGATATGTAGTGTATAGTGGTGTATGTCTAATGCTGCTGACGTCATACAGCATTTCTGTTGAGTAAGCTGAACATATGTACATCTCCATCGGTTGTATTGTTTTCTTGTCAACTCATCTATTGAAAGTATGGTAAAAATGAAAATAAAAAGATCTGAAATGAAATGAATTATTATGATTTTGCTAACGAAAATTACATAATACAGAAATGTATAAGATGTGATCCATTTTTCTTCGATTCCTATAGGCTAAAGCATAGTTCCGCGGAGGTCGATATGGACTTTGCGTTTTCTGCTACATGTTAGCCTTAAAAACATCACGTCGATATTTCATATTATGTCATAATCTTTGTGACGTCAAAATATTAGCTCAAGGTCACTGTTACTGTGAATAAAAAATCAGGTCTTTTTTTCGCAATAATTTGAGTTCCGTTTGGCCAATCTACTTCATACTTCATACAATGCTTTCTCACCACTTTGTTGTATAACTGAGCTAATCAAACTCTTTACTATGTCGTACATTATTATTCAGTAAGTGCAATGCTCAGGGCGCATATGGACATGTAGCCCGAGTTTCCATTTTGACGGACACTAGTCTAACGTCTGGTGTAGGGCCAGAGAATCTCAGTTAGATGGATATAACACATACAGTAAGGCAAAGGGAATCAAACGTCTGAATACTAAATTACGACCGGCTAACGCAAAAATCTCATCAAATATAAGTACATATATGTTGTGAGTGCTTCTAACCCATAGAATGGGACTTTTTGTAAAGAAAAGAAAAGTAAGCAAACTAAATTTACTCAGTTCTTTAATATATTTACATTTACTCTGCATTGTCAATATATAACACTACCAAGACCAGATCCGTGTTATGAGACCATACCACGGGCGTAAGTGATATGTTAACAATTGATTGTTGACGTCACTTCATTTGAAAACGACGTCACAAAAACGTCTCCGCGGTAACTACCATTCCGTAAAGAAAACAACGTATCCCGGTCAGATACCTCTTATCTTTAGTCTTACAATAATTTTATATATGATGTGCAACTATTGATTGGTTAATTTTTTAAAAGAATATTAGAGTTTTTAGGGATTTTGTCATGCACTACTTTTTTTGTAGGGAAAGTCACGAGATAAAATTCCATTGGCAATTCCTTTGGCTGTTCTACTTGTGGAACATACATCGAAAATATTGAATTAAAAAGTTTTTTACAACTGGAATTATTCAATTTGTCTGCAATCCTGTTCCGTGTTATAGGACCATAACACGGAACAGAATGCTGTTTGATGCTTAATTAAATCACAGAGAATTGTTTCCTATATATGTATATAGCAACAATTCACAGAAAGATATGATATGGATAACAACAACTAAAAATGTAACCAATGGAACATACTAAATCATGAGACATAACCTATGAAATATGAAATGTGTGAGTTTGAAGTGTTATGGTAAGTCGATTGAACATATATTCAGGGAGTAATGTCGATCCTTATTATATTGAAGTTATTTAGATATTTTTTTTATATTATTCAAGATACAACTGTATCTTATTTAGATATATAAGATATCTCATAGGATACATATGATAAAGTATATAAGAAATCTCATATAATATATATCATATAAGATGTCTTATTAGGAATTGCACCTGATGTCATATAAGATATCTGATATCGTACATAACATATCTAATATGCTATATAAGATATCTGAAATAATTCTCTACTTTATAAGATATCTTATATAAATGTGAAGTTTCGTCAGATGTGAAAAGGGAACTCTCCCTCTCAGGGAACCTACATGTATATAGTCTGGTTCAACCAGACTCTTGATTCGTAATTAAGGTGGCAAAGCGAATTCGTTAACACGTGGTCTACAGAAATTGGAATAAAATTTACAACGTGTCGGCTTTAAATTTTGATTTCGCATAAAACATGAAAAAGTTTTCTGTAATCACACTTTAGGATCATCAACATGAAACCAGTTTATCCAGACGTACGAGAGAAAATAGTAACGCCTGTATTTGGAAGCATTCAGTTTGTCCTTTCCGTTGCCACGAAATCTCGTTCTATTTCAGATATCTTATACAGGTATGAGACTTGAGTTTATATAAGATCTCTCATAAAGTATATAAGATACCTTATATAATATAAAAGAGATCTTGTATAGAAATCAATTAAGATGTCTAATTAAGTATATATCATATAACGTAACAATCTTATATAATAAATGAGATATTTACCATAACATGCTGAGTTATTTCACGTTGCGCTCATGTCATAAACCGTGTATGTTTCCGCTGTTAGGAACAAAGCGAGTGTCCTTTTATAAAGTTTGAAAATTAACTAACTCGAGTTGGATAAACATGATAATCCACAGCCGCAGATATATAAGATATCTTATATAATATATGAGATATCTAATATATTATATGAGATATCTATAAAGTACATAAGATATAAGTGGAATAAAATTTTTTGACAAAATCCTATATGACATATGAACGAACACGTTCACGTTTTCTTACACCAAATCAGTCATAAATGTTTTGACGTGCTTCAAGGAAGTTGACGTTTTAGATGAGATTTGCTGACGGACTACATTTTTCTGACGATGTAGTTGACGCCGTTAGTCGGCTTTAAACGTGAAAAGTCGACTTTTTTTTCGTTGATAAGTACATTCATTTGAATGTATCTAAAATTATTTACACAAATTGTCATTGCTTCAGATGATAGAGTCATAAACTTTTATTTGATTAAGTTCCGACAGTAATTATCAAAGTTGTTTTTTTCACGTTTAAAATGGTCTTTAAGTTCAACTCGCTTAAGGTATTAAAAGCGACCCCTCCTTTTTTCTTTTCAGTAAAATCATCTCCTGGTCTTAAAAAGTGAAATTCTCGAATTTTGAAAAAAAGTTGAATTTTACAAAATGTCGAATACCGGATTTTGAATATTTCCAACGATTTACGTAACTAACCCATATGAAAAACATCGTTTTTTTTCTTATTTTGTGTTTTGTATCAATACAGGCACTCTATAACATTCACAGAATAAAACAATGTTTGGAATATACAGATAATATCACAGAAAATATGTTATGAATAAAAAGAAGAAGCTAAAAGATGTTTATGAAAATCAATTTTTCTGACTTTACACTATTCAGGGGCATAAAGCAGAAAAAGTAGTGCACCAACATATAATTATGTTGGTTTTAAATTCCCCTCTACAATCTGATCAGTCTGAACTTTAAGAACATTTCCAGAAAAGTTGAATTTTGTCGTAAAAGTTTCATACAGTTTAAGGTCACTTTTCCTATTTCAAAACCCCCAAGTTGGTGTTGCTTTTAACCAATTCAAATTTTTCGCACGCAGTTGTTGTTTCCGCTATATTTTCTTAACTTCTTATGTTTGCAAATCCTGTCCCGAGCACTGAATTGGTATGTCGAGATTCATCTAAGCCCCAAATTGTGCACTGTGTCTTTTTGGACAAACCCGATAACACAATACGGCCGTCGTTATGGATTTTGACAGGGGAAAATCGCAAAAATGTCATATCGTCAAAACATCACTGTTATGGGCGTGATTCCTATATTGCATTTATATTGACTTAATAGTACATCTGGTAATACCTAATTACTTTTCCTGAAATATCACAAACAATAACAAGTAAAGAAAACGAGATCATTTTATTTTGTCAGAACAATGTACGAACAGAGATTAATTCGATATTTTTCAATTTTATGAATTAGTTGTATACGAATTAAATGATACATGTATGGCGTTTGTTAAATGAGAAAGCATTGCAACATTTTTCCTTCATCACTGTACAACTGATTTCCTTTGAATTTCATACATTGATTGAAACTAGTTATAAACCATTAAAGATTTTGTACCTTGATTGTCCATGTTTCTCATGTACGCCACATTGATATTACTAATGAAGCATTAAAGAAAATATAACAACATACAAAATCAGTATTTTATCATATTACACACTGGAAATATCTCAATTTTTTTCCTTTTCGTTTATGTGACAAAAAACTATCAAGTAATTCCATATTAAGGGAACTCACACAATTTAACTAAGAAGTTAAAAATGTTATAACAGTCATTCACGGTAACCGAAGGTGGAGAAGCGAAGAAATTCCTTTTCTTCCGGAGAGCGAATGAAGGTTACTTAGATTTCTATATCATTTTTATAAGTCATACCAAAGAACTTTCTTTGATGTCCTATCCTGCAATTGAATATTTCAATTAAATTTATGGAGAAATGTTTTTTCTCCTCTGATTTAATGAAGAACAAACATATTCACGGAAATTATATCCCCCACCTTCCCTGCATATTGTATATTAACATTTCTGAGACTCCCAAGGAAGCCAAGTTTGGGGCTGGTTGGCCCGAAGAAACTCACATCCACTTATGTTAACACTGACCTTGACTTTTGACCTCTGATGTTGAGCACTCTTAAGGAGGAACCTAAGATGAAGTTTGATGTTGATCCGTAAAAAAAAAAAAAAAAAAAAATCAAGTCATTGGAAGAAACTGTTTTTTTATCTATTTATAGCAACAGTGACCTTGACCTTTGGCCTCTGACGCTGTAAAGAAATTCAAGTAATCACTGTTCGAGAGCAACCTGTGTGTGAAGTTTAAGGTTGGTCGGCCCAAGAAAACTCAAGTTATTGTGTTGAAATATTTTAATTTTGAATACAATGACCTTAACCTTTGACCTCCGAAGCTGTAAAGCAATCCCAAGCAAGCACTATTTGTGAAAATCCTGTGTATGAAATTTGAGCTTGATTGGTCAAAAGAAACGCAGAAGTTATTGCACGGAGACGAAGTGTGACAGACAGACTGACAGACGGAAAGATGGGCAAACCAAGATTAGTATCCCCTGCTTCGTTAAAAGTGGGGGATAATATTTAGATTATCTAACATTTATATTTATGATTCAAACGACTGAACATTTTATACAGTGTATTCCTTTTCTGCAGTGTATGGAGAAAATTATCTTCCAAAGATAGAATGGATATTCAGGTTTCTATATGATATCCATTACCCAAACGTTTGATGATAAAACTGCCATAAATTCTGATCTGAACTCAGGGAAACTGTCGTAGAACTTGGACAACTCAAGGAGGCAAGAACATGTGTGAGATACAGGCCTTCTTCCTAAACCAGTGACGTTCACGAAGGAAACAGTGATCTCCTTTCCTACAAGCAAGTCAGATCCTGTGCAAAAGCGCAAAAATTTACCAAGTGATTCACTGTTAAGTTCTCGCACAAACCTTTTGAGATGATTCGCAGTGGTTTGTTCTTCAGCAACCATTTTCTCTGGAAACTTCAAGATCTTAATAACATGTCTTGGGGTTGGGACGAGGTCACAATAAAGTTGGTTGAGTTGATTTTCTGTCATCTGAAGTTGCTCTATATAAGGCTTGAAACAGTCAATAATGAACATAAGCGTTTGAACTAGTTCTTTATGGGCTATTTCTTCCAGAAGTTTTGTGATGTTGTCAGCTGTTGGACGGTTTTTAGATTCATGAAGGTCAAGGACATCAAGGAGGTCGTCTTGGTCGACGGCGTTGAAATCTGAAATCGCTTTCTTCAGTGTAATAGCTTCATCTTCAGGAATCACCCCAAAGAATGCATCGAGGATTGGTGAAGTTACTTTCTCAAACAAGCACATCTGTAAAAACGGCAGGGAAAGCTGTATTGGGAAATAACCACACGACTTCCATCCAAATATGATTATCTTTGCAACTGACTCCCACTGTGTCTCCCCGAAGTCATGTCGGAGGAAGGGAACTTTGAATTTAGTACCAAGTGTACACTGGTCATAAAAGGTAATCCAAAAGTCCGCCAAGGCATCTCGGGTTACTCCACCACCATCTTCTGCTGCTTCGTACTTACCATCTGGCATGATCATTTGGACAGAGATGATATCTTTTATCGGGTCAATATCTACAAATGCGCTGATAAGTTCCCTTAGTAAATGACCCCGATGAAGTTTGATTGAAACTTCTTTTGCCCTCAAAGGAACTTCTGTTGCCTCATCTGAGCTAGCTGGATCAGGGAGAAAATCTTCCTCTTCTCCCAGTGGAATTTCAGCTATTTCAATTGCCTGAGAGAGCAGATCATTTTGGGTGTCCTTGTGTCCACGATCTTCAGACACGGAAGTTTGGCTGCTAGATGCGACGACGTCGTTGTCTTTGATAGCTGTTGCCAAGTAAAATCTTAATATTGGCATTTTAGTTGTTTCATACATTTCGGACACAGTCATATTCTCATCGATTGGACGATCCGAGAAATCCCACAAATCAAATTCAAAGTTATTTTTTGGTCCTTTGGTGGACACGTCATTTGGAAAAAACAATGATATGGCCTCATTCATAATATCTCTTTTGCGCGCTGTTTTGGGAACCTCCAACTTTCGCGTGCCACCTCCTTTCTTTTTTCTTACCTGAGTGCTACGCAAATGCGTCTTGTGTATCCAGCCAAGCTATATTTGTCGCTTTGGCTTGGCGGCATGACGATTTCCGAAAGGACGATTAGGATTCCTCATCTCTTCTTCTGTAGTAGTTGTTTTGGAGCCAGTGTCCCTTCTCGTACCAGATGCCTGATCAAGTTTTTGTTGAAGAGTTTTTAGGAGAGTATTTTTTCTATTTTGAGGCTTTTGCTGTTTTTGTAGGTGAGATCTCAGCCTAAGCCTATCTCCGTGAAGTGGCAAGTAGTTGGTCAATTCCTCATCGCTCATTAAATTGACTAGATCTGGAGTGATCTGAAACATAAGACCATTAAAGGTGTCTTATTGAAAGCTGATTGGTGCTGCAAAGACCTATTTATTGGGCTATGATAGGTAAGTTGAATTATATACATACATGAATAAGAAAGGAACTCTTCGTCTTCGTTTTTGTAATTTTGATAAAAGGATAACGGTACGCATGGAAGCCGATTAGTGTCGACTATGTCACCAAAGATTTTATTTTGTTATCTCGTAAATAAGAACGAATATCCCTAAATAACGTCTTTAAATCGCTAATGACAACTGTAAGACCAACATATCATTGTGGCATTTTATCCTGTATCATCAATGCACTTAATTGCTTTAAATACCAGGTAATCAATAGTTATTCTGAAAAAAACGCCAATTGGCCTGAACGGTCTCCCGAGTTCATATTAACTTTCACTAAATGACCAGGTCTTTTTCGATTAAAGGGCATTGATTTCAACAGAAATTATGGAATAGTTCAGTTTTCAAATCCGTCCCCCATCTTATTAATATAAGGATACCTAGAGAGTTTTGGGACAATCGCTTCATCAATACTTGTGTTACTTTGATTACATTTTCGGGTCATCGATGGATACAGTCGACTTGCCATAGAAAATGTCAAATTGTCGTGCAAATTCATTGTGGGTAGTAAGTGGTGCAATGGCATGCGAGTTTTTATTAACTGCCTTAGTTGAATGACAACTGTCTGAATCTACTGGTTGGTGACCATTTTTTCTTTACTTAAAGGTCAACTTTAGTGGTTTGACATGTTGGGCAGAAGCCATTGGTTAGCCTGAAACAGTAACATCGGTG